>NC_143581.1:233875905-234182014 GCF_048544385.1 Mastigoproctus giganteus
CAAATGTTTCTTGACTAGTTTTTTCTTCTTTGGATTTCTTTTTCCCTATAGGTTTCTTGGGCTTTATCATGTTCAGAAAGTTGTAATATTCCTCATCGATATCTTGGTCCGGAGCAGTCTGCTTTTTCTCCTTTTCTTTTATCTCAAAGACCTTTGTATTATTTATTCGAGTCAGTTTTTTTTTTTCTTTTCCTACATCTATATCAAGTGTGCATCTTACCATTCTGTGATTACTTCCAACATTTACCTTATTCAGGACGGTAATATTAAGGCTTGCAAACCGGTTTTATAAACCAGTTAAATCCGGTTTTCATATTGAGTTGTTAAAACCGAACCCAAGCTTCTAAAACAGGATTCGATATTTTTTTAGTTAGCCCTCGAATATAGTTTTTTGTTACGCACATTTTCTTTTGTTTGTTTGTTTGTTTGTCTGGATCGTTCAACTGCTTTATGTTTTAAACATGTTTTTTATTTTATTTTATTTTATGTTTAGGTACGAATCTCATGGGCAAGTGGCCCAAATCTTGGAGGGGTACCTTTTATCTTCCCACGTGTATCATGGCACGATGCAGGTGTACTCATTTATGACTGAGTGATTCTGAGCGATAGCATAAAAGAAAATGCTCAACATTTCTCCGTTCCATCTATCTTGTTCGCCAGGCAAGTTATGGAATGCGCGTTATTGATGGTTACCCATTAGAAACAGATTCGCTGAATATTGCATCAAATTTCAATCGTAGAAAGTTTTTTGCTTCTTTATTCCTATTAAATTTGCGATCAAATGTTCTCCAAAAAGCAGTTCACCAAATTTAGCTTTTATGTAATTTTGAAAATACAATAGATTTAATTGGGGGAAAAAAATTGCAAGTAAATACATAAAAAATTTCTTTCGTGAAAATTTTGAAACTTGCCTCGTTTAGACTCTTCATTCAGTGCTTGCGGGAGTGACGCATGGTATTGTGCCTTTGTTATCTTCAATATTTTTATTTAAAATTGTCGGTGATATAAATTCCTACTAATTAATATTTATTACTCTTAATATGTCTAAGATGAAATCAAATGTACAGAATTATTTTGCTCGAAAAAGCAAAGATGAAACACAATGTTCGAAATGTCAGAAGAAAATGAAGTTGTCTGGAGGATCTAAATCATCTTTGATGTTGCATTTAAAGAAAATGCATCAGATTGACATTAAACAAGGTAACAGTGAACCTCCTGTAAAAATGGTAAGAACATTAGAAAATGTTATCATTAAAAAATCTATGGAAGAAGAGATTTCAAAATTAGCTGCTTTAGATGGATTTTCTTTTAATTCAATTGCCAGGAGTGAGTTTATACAATCAAGCCTTCATCTTCAGAGAAATAAATACGATAAATTACCACCAGCCTCAGTGAATCGAATTAAAAATATGGTTCTGAATTATTATAAAACTAAGAAGAACTCATTCAGCATTTCAAAAATTCATTGGTTTTGGGTGCACGGTATTCATTGACTCTAGACGAATATATGTCTATACAAAATAAAAGGTATATGAATATAAATGTGCATTCAAAAGACAATCATTGGTCGTTAGGTCTTATTGAGATTAATGGTTCACTTGATAGCAGAAGAACTGAGCAAATTGTGAATGGACACTTGAAGGAATTTGGTTTGAACTTGGGTGAGGATATTGTTGCCTGCACCACCGATGCAGTAGCAATGATGATTAAGTTTGGCAAGCAAATTACGCCAAATCATCAACAATGTATAACCCATTGTATACATCTGTCAGTTATAGATGTACTTTATGAAAAAGCAATCAGTTAATGGTGCCACAGTCTCTGAGTCTCCCAAAGACAATGAAGAAAATGAAAATAATGAAGAAAGTAGTGATGATGAAGAAGTTGAAGAAAGACAGCAAGATGTGTTTTATCAAACCGACTTTACTGATGAGCTCATTTATTTCTTCAATCCAGTGGCCAATATTGCACAAACTATTAACAAAGTCAGAAAAATTTTCAAGCTTTTTCGAAAATTGCCTACCAAAAATGACATATTACAAAATTTTGTTAAAGCAAAATTTAATGGGAAAGAATATAAACTTATATTAGATTGCAAGACTAGATGGGATAGCACATTCTATATGAGTGAGAGATTTTTGAAATTGAAAAATTGTATTCCAAATGTTCTGTGTGCAGTACTGTCAACTGAAGCTGTGTCTGACGATGACTGGAAAACACTTGAATTGCTATGTGAAACTTTGCGATCAGTTGAAATGATTCTGAAGGCTGAAATGTACCTCAGAAGATACAGACTTACTTAAAGCAGAGTCTTCAGTAGAATTTCTGCTTGCTAAGCTTGATACAGCAGAAAACCCATTTGCTTTAAAGTTTCACCAAAGCCTTTTGCAGTATTACAATGCAAGACGAAATTTCCAAACTGGCGTTGCTGAGCTATCTATACAAACCCAAAAAGCTTAGGATAGAAGATTCAGGTTCAAGAACTTTTGATTTTCCAAGTAAGCAAGTTTTGAAAAAGCATGCTGAAGAGATTTATCAGAGATTGTTTGCAAAACATTCCGAAGAAGTCTTAGTGTTGAATGAAGAAATTGAAAATAAACAAACTGTTCTTTTAGAAGAAAACAGACTCGTCTAGTTCCAATGTTGGAGATACACTCATGCGAGAATATGATAGTGTAATAAAGAGATTAACTGAAGAGCCTTCAAAATATCCAAGTGAATTGGAAATCAGCAAAGAATTTAAAATTTTGGAGGCAAAATTTTAAATTTTGCCTCCAAAATTTTAAATTTCACTTCTACTAGCAGTAGAAGTGAAAAGCTGGAGAAAGTTTATTGAGCACTGCTGACCATTAAACCAACAAGTGTCCAATCTGAGAGAGTGTTTTCGATCACTGGTCTCTTTAACACAAAAATAAGGTCAAGTCTATCAGGAAAAATGCTTCATATAGTGTTTTTTAAAGGATCATTTTCAGAAAAAAGCTGAGCAATAAATAGTAAAGTAATTTCCCCAAGCTGTTTTTTTTTTTTTTTCACATTATTTTTATTTATTTATTATTATTATTATAGGGCTTATTATTTTTTTGTTTACTATACAAGAAGATAGTTTTTATTCAAAGGATTTGAATACAATTTGTAATTTTGTATAATCTCAAGTTGGTTCCTTTTTTTGGAGCATTTTAATTTTTTTTTTTTTTTTTTTTTTTTTTTCACTATAAGAGGTGATAGATTTTGTTTAAAAGATTTGGTTACGATTTGTACATTCTACCCAAGATAAAATAAATATCTGTGTTATAAGCTTTTAATTATTTCCCCTAATTCTGAGAAAATCTGTTTTAGAACCGGTTTTAAGAGTAAACTTCGGTTAAACTCGGTTTAGAAATTTCTCGGTTTTATGCAAGCCCTAGGTAACATCATTCACGATATATCTTCTGTTACTTGAGGATGAACTTGATTTCATTAATTGTTAATCCATTTGGACTCTTCCATATCCACTTTCTGTTCACCCTTTTCTTGAAAAAAGTGTTCATTACTGACCTGACATTCCTTGAGATTCTGCAAATTCCACAAGTCTTTAACCTCTTTCATTTCTTTCACCAATTCCAAAATTTCCTATAGTTCCCCTATCTGTGTTGTTTTGTCTTTTTCCAACCTTAGCATTGAAGTCCCCCATAATGATAGTGTAGTGGGTTTTCTGGTCATCTAGAAGACTCAATTTCAGTGTACATTTCTTCAACCTCTTCATTATCATGGCTCGATGTTTGTGCATAAATCATTATAACCTTTAGCTTGTACCTCTTAGAAATCCTGAGTATTAGTCTTGACACCCTTGGTGATGTACTTTTGAATTCCAAAATGGTTTTTTTTATATCTTTATGGACCAGAAAGCAATTCCACCTTCACTCCTTTAACTGTTTCCATTGGTGTACAGCAGATTTCCACTTGATAAACTTATAAGTGATTCATTTCTTCTTCTTGTTTCAGCCAAACTGATGATATTCCAATTCACATTTTCTAGTTCCTTTTCCAGCTCTAATATCCTATCTTCACCAATGAGGGATCTTATGTTGTAACAGGCCAAGTTCAGTTTCCATGCATAGCCAGAGATTCTTAGCACACTCTGCTTCCACTCTGATCCCCTCACTGCCATAAGAGGGGCAGTGAAAGCCACTGGGGACTGAGGACCATTTGTTTCGTCGTGCTGTCAAGTGCGGGAGGATTTGGTCTTTTCCTCTTCACGCTGACCAGGCATCTTGAAGAGAACCACTGTACACGTTCGTTGCCACCTAAGTGATGTAATAGGGCTTGCCATCGTGAAAATGTGCATGAGTGAATTTTGGGGAGGCAGGCCAACCGGACATCTCCGAAATCTTCTGTAATAGAGAGATATTGGATCCATCAGTGTTTTAGGCTGAGTGCCTGATAACACACAGGATACGTGTTCCCCTCTAAGCCCCCAAGTATATGATATCAAAATTATTTTTGGCATCCAGTTCCTGTGTGACCACATCATAGTATCCATTCAAATTGGTTAGACAAGACTTCAGCTTAACAAACCCATGCTGTGTCTGAACTATTAGCATTAGTAGAGGCATATAATGCAAGAAAGCAAGCTTATAGAGCATCAGCCAAAAAAAAAAAAAAAAAAACCCCACTCCCATTTCACCCCTCCGTTTGTTCGAAATACCTGTCCAGCTGAGCCTTAAATTTATTTAGGCTATCAACTTCCAGAACAAGGGAAGGAAGTCTGTTCCACCAACCAACTACCCGCTGGCTAAAGGCAAATTTCCGCACATCTATCCTACATCTGTCATTCCTCAATTTGAATTTATACCCTCTCAGGTGATTATTCTGAGTAAGAGGGTTTTGAGTTGTTTTTGGTTTTTAGGAGCATTAGCAACTAAGGCCATGTTGCTCCACGGATATGTGGTGGTCATTCCGTGACCTTTCCGCATCCTCCGTATTTGGTGGTCACGGACTCAAACCACGGTCTAATCAGGAAGCGTGTGCTACGCACTGCCAGTCCTGCCCACCTGGCTACAGAGACGCCTGAGCAAGAGGAAAAATCCTATCTGCATTGAGCATACTCAAACCGTTCAAGGCTTTATACACCTCTATCAGATCACGTCGCCAGTGCGTAGTCTCCAGACACTGTAATTTGCAAAACTTAAGCCTTTCTTCGTAAGAGCAACCCTTTGTTCCATTCACTAATCTTGTTGCCCTTCTCTGTACTCCTTGCCTTGAATGCATATATACCATTAAAAAAATACTCCACGAGGAGGGTTCCAAGTTGGATGAATAGTGAAGTTGCCATATTACTTGAGCAGAAAAAGGTGGCATGGAAAGGTTACAGAGCAATAAAACGTACTGAAGCCTATAACAGCTACAAGGTGATGTGTAATAGAGCCACAGAAAAGGTTCGACAGGCAAAGGCAGTTTATGAGAAATTACTAGCAAACAGAGCAAAGAGGGGGGATAAAGAATTCTTCACATATATAAATGCCAAGAAGAGCAGGACAAACCAGATCGGACCTTTACGTAAGGGAAAGAGGATAGTATTAAATTCACCAGCTGCCGTTGCAGATGAACTCAACAGTTATTTTGCATCGATATTTACAAATGAAAAACCTTTTGTGGCAATGGGAAATTGTGGGAGCGAAGTTAAAAAAATATGTAACTAATGATATTGAAATTTCGCAAGATTATTTAATAAAAAGATTTTCGAGCCTACAGACCAGTAAGGCTCCTGGAGTTGATGGAATATACCCTATAATCTTAAGGGAGGCGGCAAGCGAGTGCATTGAACCATTGAGGCTAATTATGCTAGCATCACTAGACTGAGGAGATTCCCTTGGATTGGAAAAGTGCAAATGTATCTCCCATACATAAGGGTGGCTCTAAAAGTGAAGTTGGAAATTATCTACCTGTCAGTCTGACTTCAGTAGTAGGGAAAATCATGGAGGCAATGATCAAGGGTGGAATTCAGGATCATTTGGATCGAATTGAAATTCTCAAGGATACTCAGCATGGTTTTGTAAAGGGAAAATCATGTTTAACAAATCTGGTTCGCTATTTCGAAAGGGTCACTCACGAGCTGGATTTAGGGAATAATTTCGACATTGTTTATTTAGATTTCAACAAAGCTTTTGACTCAGTCCCACATGAGCGGTTGCTTTATAAGCTGGAACAGGTTGGAATCGCTGGGAAAATCCAGAGATGGATAGAAGAATGGCTTTGGGGCAGAAGGCAGAGGGTTGTGATAAATGGCTATTCCTCAGATTGGGTTGATGTAAGAAGTGGGGTTCCCCAAGGATCAGTATTAGGACCACTGTTGTTTTTAATTTGTATAAACGACATAGATGAAAGGATAGAGGGCGTGATGTCTAAATTTGCAGATGATTTTAAAATTGGTAGAGTAGTTAATGATCACTGTCAAGCTGAGCTTCTTCGGAGAGACCTAGATAGACTTCAGGAATGGTCAGAAAAATGGCAGCTATCTTTAATCCAACAAAGTGTAAGGTATTACACCTGGGAAACAGTAATCCCAAAATAACTTATTCACTTTGTGGAGTTCAACTAAACCCAGTACTGGAGGTAAGGGACTTGAGTGTTGTGATACGGTCAGACATGAAATTCTCTGAGCATTGTAAACAGGTTGCAAGGAAGGCCCATGGTGTCCCATCGATGATCTATCGAACTTTTGGAAGTACAGATAGGTACGTGATAATCCCATTATATAAGGCTTTTGTAAGACCACATTGGAATACTGTGTTCAAGTATGGAGACCGCATCTAAAGAAAGACATTGAGTTTCTTGAAAGGGTGCAAAGATGGGTAACTCGCCTGGCGAGATCGGCAAAAAGGCATCCTTATGAAGAAAGACTTCGAATATGTGGGTTGCAGAGTTTGGAAACTAGACACCTTAGAGGAGATTTGATTGAGGTGTTTAAGGCTCTGAGAGGCATCAGTAAAATGAATGAGGACGAAATTTTCAAGATTATAAATGATGCTAGAACTCTAGGACATAAATTCAAGTTACGGGGAGAAATGTTTAGATTGGACTGCAGGAAGTTTTATTTTAGCCAGCGAGTTATAAATTACTGGATTAAGTTGCCTTCATGGGTGGTAGAGGCCGACAGTTTGGGGAAATTCAAAGGCCATCTGGATAGTACTTTCAGGTAAGGGAAGCGCATAGGATGATAGGTTTAATTTCCTTTTTTTTTTTCCTTTTTTTTTTCCTTTTTTTTTCCCTTTTTTTTTATTAATTATTATTATTATTTTTTTTTTATTTATTATTTTTTTTATTTTTTTTTTTTGGCTGGTGCAGCATAAGCCATAGGCTTTCTTGCACCATGCGGCCATTACTAATACTAATACTCATTCCAGCAGTTCTACATCCTTTCTGAAATGAGGCCTCCAGACCTGTATACAGTACTCAAGGTGTGGCCTGACCATTGCCTTATACAAGGGAATAATCACCTCCTTATCGCTGCTAGAAAAATTCCTGTATATCATTGACAATACACCATGAGCTACTCTTGCAGCCCGTCTGCACTGGACAGAAAACTTCCTATCTACCTGCACCATTACCCCCAGGTCCCTTTCAGTCTCCACCACTATTAGTATGGTACCACAGAGTTGATAAGTTGCTCTGGGGTTACTGTTTCCCATATGTAGTACTTTCCATTTGTCAATATTAAACCTCATTTGCCACCTCTCAGCCCATCTGCTCAACCTTTCCAGATCCTGTTGCTGCAGCATAGTGTCAGTAGTGTCCTTAACAACCCTGCCAACCTTTGTATCATCTGGAAACTTGGACATTAAGCTTAATATACCATCATCAATATCATTTATAAATACAGAAAACAACAATGGACCCAACACTGAACTTTCGGTGTTGGGTCCATTAGGGAATCAGGGAACATGCTTTGTAAAAAGGATAGGTAGAACAGGACCAAGGTATGTCTGCTGGGGGCAAAGGTTGATGACGTAGAGTGGATATCATCTTTTAAGGGCACAAAAGGTTATATAGTTGTACACGTTGGTACTAATGATATTAAGAGTAGTAGACCAGCGGAATTACTTAACAAGTACAGGTCACTGTTGAAAAAAAGCCGTGAATTAGGGTTGAATTCGAAAGTGTCTGCAATTCTGACCAGATGCAATAGGAGGGAGTATATGATGAGAGCCTTGTCGATCAATTCGGCCCTGGAAAGATTGTGCAAGGCTCGAGGGGTAGAATTTTTTTCAGCCTGGCCTGTACTTGTTAAAAGGAGAGACTGCTTCTGCAGAGATGGGATACACTTAAATAGAAAGGGTGCAAGAATATTTGCTGATGCTATCGAGGCAGTGTTAGGTGGGTCGGAAAACTGCTAGCTGGGGGGGGATACAAGGACTAATAGATTAACAGTAGCCACTGGCAGAGGTGAAAATGATTCTTGCACTGCTTCTATTGGAATGAGTAGCAGCTTGAAAAACAAGATGCAGGATATTACAGAGACTGCTGGGAGTCATTGCGCTACAAGTAAACACATGGGTTGTGTTAGGGTTTGCTAAGAATAGGAACAGGTGTATACTTGCGTGTACACCAATGCTAGGAGTTTGGTAAATAAATTTGATGAATTTGAGGTATTGCTCAAAACATCAAAGGCAGATATTCTTGGGATTTCAGAGATGTGGTGTCACACAGATATAAGGAGTGCAGAACTGGAATTTTGGGAGTACAATGTGTACAGAAAGGATACACAGGACAGGAAGGAAGGAGGGGTTATGCTATTAGTTCAGAAAAACATAAAATCCAAAGAAATGAAGCCAGTCGACATCGCTGGACAGTGCAGTGTCGAGTCAGTTTGGTGTGACATAAGCATTGGCAGATCAAAATTGAGAGTAGAAGTGGCCATAGGCCTAATGACTCTGATGAGTATAATAAGAAACTGTACAGGGAAATAGAGTGGGCCAGTAAATCAGAGAGTCTTATAATGGGTGATTTTAATTTCCCAGATATTGACTGGAATTTGTGGGTTGGTCACTTACACACTAGCAAGGCTTTTGGGGATTTATTGGATAGTTGTTTTCTACATCAGCATGTTCGGGAGGCAACTAGAGGAAGTAATACTCTTGATCTGATTATCAGTAGTGATTCTTCATGCATTAAGAATCTGAAGATAAAGGAACCACTAGGTGGCAGTGATCACAGTGTGCTGAAGTTGGATTTACTTAAAGAGGTAACTACCATCAGGGGTAAAGGGAAGGGTTTTCCCTTTCTTAAAGGCGACTACGATGGTCTGAGACAGGATTTAAATTCTATACAGTGGGACCAACTGATGATGTTGCCAACAGCAAATTCAAAATGGGAAGCATTCAAAGAACTTATCTTGGAAGCAACTGAGCTTTACATACCAACAAAGAAATATTGTTCAAGGTTTAAGCCTAAATGGATGTCAGATAAACTAATGAGTCATATGGCAGAGAAGAAAAATGCATGGGATACACATAAATTAATGGGTGACATTGGAAGCCTATGATATATATAAGCTGGTCTGTAAACAAGTCACAAAGGAGATTAGGCAGGCAAAGGCAGATTATGAGAAATCCTTGGCAAAGGATGCAAAAAAAAAAAAAAAAAAAAAGAAAAAGAGTTCTTTACCTATGTAAACTCTAGAAGGGCACCTCCGTAGCCAGGTGGGAAGGAGCAGCAGTGCGTAGCACACGCTTCTTGATTAGACCGGGGTTCGAGCCCGTCACCACCAAATACGGAGGATGCGGAAAGGTCAGGGAATGACCACCGCATATCTTGGAGCAATATGGCCTTAGTTGCTGATGCTCCTAAAAACCAAATAACAACAACAACAAACTCTAGAAGGAAAGGGATGAATCAGATTGTTCCACTAGATATTGATGGTTCAATTGTTGATGATCCTGCTCAGGTGGCTAACAAACTAAACGAGTATTTTGCATCTACATTCACACATGAGGAGTTATTCAGGAAGGGGAATGCCAGAGGTGAAGTAAACTCTGGCAGTGAGCCAGATGATTTTGTAATAACTGAGAGGAAAGTGGAGGAGAGATTGTTTAGGTTAAACATAAAAAAGGCACCCGGGGTGGATGGGATCTATCCAGTTATATTGAAGGAGGCAGCAAAGGAATTAAGCAAACCCTTAGCCATAATTATGAGACCTTCCTCAGACTCAGGGGGGGGTACCCATAGACTGGAGATGTGCAAATGTGACGCCAATTCACAAAGGAGGATCAAAGGCTGACACAAGTAATTATAGACCTGTGAGTTTAACTTCTGTTCCAGGAAAATTAATGGCGGCACTGGTTAAAGAAGCGCTTCACTCTTACCAAGGGACACAAGTTCTGAAAGTTGCAGCATCTGGAGACTAGGCACCTGCGAGGTGGTCTGATTGAGGTGAATAAGAACTTGAATAGTTTTAGCAGTCTCGATGCTGATGGGATACTTCCTTTTACTCAGATTAAGGACATGAGGGGACATATATTCAAATTGAGGAAATACAGTTGTACAGAATGGATGTACTGAAGTTTGCCTTTAGCCAGCGGGTAGTTGATTGCTGGAACAGACCTCCATCTATTGGGGTAGAAGTTGATAGCTTAAAAGATTTAAGGCTGAACTAGCAAACATTTGGAGTGACCGGATGGGTGAAATGGGAAGGGGATTTTTTTTTTTTTTTGACTAATGCTATACAGGTGTCTCAGAAATATTGGTACCAATGTTTAGGGGAAATAGGTAACATCTAAAGGAATGTGAGTCGCATAGGAACCCATAACCGTAAACCTCACTGTGAGTCGGTAGACGGCACGGTAGTCGCCGCACGAAGAGCATGCATCAATATACGAACTGTAAGCTGTCAGACATGCACCTAGTGTATGGATTAGCAGAGGGCAATGGAGGAGATGCTCAATGAATTTATGGAGAACGCTTCCCAGACAGACATGTATCAGACCACTGTTTGTTTGTGCGTGTGCATCAAAATTTGGGTCATTTAGAGGTGACAGGAGTAGTGCGTGCAGACAACGTTCGATGCGAGCTCCCACCATGGAAAAAAAGTGTGTTCAATGCCGTCCAGAATAATCCTACTACCAGCACACGTGCCATTGCCTCTGACTCTGTCTCGTTGCAGTGTACAGCATGTCTGCCACGATGATTCCTTACATCCCTTTCATCTCCAAAAGGTTCAGTTACTGCTCCCCCAATATCATCCTGCACGTGTGGCTTTTGTGCAGTGGTTTCTTTGGACGTCGATGGATTGGCCGTGGTGGACCCGTTGCCTGGCCCCCATGCTCACCTGATTTATCGTGCTTTGATTTTTTTCTGTGGAGGGCCCTCAAATCTATCGTGTATGAATCGCCTGTGGAGACGGAAATGGATCTCGTGGCGAGACTCGTCTGTGCTGCTGCTACTGTCAAAGAAACTCCTGGTGTGTTCGACCAATCCGTGTCCACCAATCCATGCTGCATCAGTGTCACACATGCATCACTTTCGTGGTGGAACCTTCGAGCATCTGTTGTGACATCATGAAATGCATCCATCTCGTACTCCATTGTTAATATTATGTCAAATAAATGTTTGCAACTAATTACTGTCTTGTGTCATTTCTGCTTCTTGTGCCTCTGCTACTACTACTTTTCCGTGACGTTTCCTGTTATGGGTTCCTATGTGTTTCACATTTCTTTAGATGTTACCTATCTCCCCTAAACGTTTGTACCAATATTTTGAGACACCCTGTATAAGCTTGGTTTTTTGCATCATATGCCTGAACTAATGGTAATGCAAAATCTAAGTCACAAAATACTAAGAGAAGTACAATATACTAAGAACACTGAATATTAGGAAGAAAAATATAAAATACATAATATTAGGGAGAAACAATTTTATCATTATCAGGCCTTATGGGTAAGAATTAACGTGAATAATTTCTATTCAGTTATCATCATTCCATACAATCTCCTTTCACACTAATGGAAAAGGAATTTCGACTACTCCATTTTCTCTTCAATTTCATGCTGGCCTCCCACTGGTGACTTCATTCTGTTGGGTTTGGGCACTGGCATCTTCCTCGGCAACAACACAAGCACAAAATCATTCACAACATTTTCGCACACTACAGTCCAACTGCTCCACACCACTCTCGACCTCCCTCACTCTCTCTCTGGGTCTTCCAAGGCCCGTTTTTAAATGAGAAGTTTCCCTAAAGTTTATACAAACTCATCTTCTCATTGAGTGCTGGAATAGGGATTACTTTTAACTATACATATAATGACTTGGGTTACGTAACATAAATAATTAGTAAAAAATAAATAAATAATTAATACTTAACTTGATTCGGAATTTACATAAAGGGATTTTGTAGATAACACTTGATACTGAAACATAAATATAGAGTTATAACTGTGTTGAAATATAAGTTTAGGGTTTTAATTTTGTACTGAAATTGAAATTTTATTGAAATTAAATCGAAATCATGACTCTGACCAGAGCAGCAAAGCAAAAGGCTCAAGCTAATGGGAGTGCTATGGCAGAGGGGAGAACTGAGGGGGGGGGCAGTTGCCCTCTGAATCTCAGCCTATTAAAATGCACTAATTGCTTGTTGTTTGTGGAGCAGTCAGGTACGGGACATGATACTGCTATGGGGGATGTCTTTATGTGTGCACGATGCAAGGAGTGTAAGGAAATCAGGCGACAACTCAGCATTGTTATGGGCCTATATGAGAGCTTGAAGGACAGGGTGGATGCCCTCGAAGGATTAAAAGTGAGGGGGCCCATCAAGCTCTCAGCTGCCCACACCAATGCCAGAGCTTGCACTTGGTCATCACGCAACACAGCAGCAGCAGCCCCCAAGGCAGAATGCACTGGTCCCAAAGGAACTAGTAGTTGTTGGTGACTCTATTGTCAGGGAAACGGGAAACATGCTTTGTAAAAAGGATAGGTGGAACAGGACTAGAGTATGTCTGCCAGGGGCACAGGTTGATGACGTTGTAGAGCAGATATCATCTTTTAAGGGCACAAAAGGTGATATAGTTGTACACGTTGGCATTAATGATATTAAGAGTAGGAGACTGGCGGAATTACTTAAGAAGTACAGATCACTTTTGAAAAAAACCGTGAATTAGGGTTGAATTTGAAAGTGTCTGCAATTCTGCCCAGACACGATAGGAGGGAGTATATGATGAGAGCCCTGTCAATCAATTTGGCCCTGGAAGAATTGTGCAAGGCTCAAGGGGTAGAATTTTTTTCAGCCTGGTCTGTACTTGTTAACAGGAGAGACTGCTTCTCCAGGGATGGGATACACTTAAATAGAAAGGGTGCAAGAATGTTTGCTGATGCTATCGAGGCAGTGTTAGGTGGGTCGGAAAACTGCTAGATTGGGGGGATACAAGGACTAATAGATTAACAGTAGCCACTGGCAGAGGTGAAAGTGATTCTTTCACTGCTTCTATTGGAATGAGCCTCAGCCAAGAAAATTAGGATGCAGGATAGTTCAGAGACTGCTGGCAATCATTGGGGTACAAATAAACACATAGGTTGTGTTAGGGTAGCTAAGAAAAAGAACAGGTGCATCTATACTTGCGTGTACACCAATGCTAGGAGTTTAGTAAATAAATTTTATGAATTTGAGGTATTGCTCAAAACATCAAAGGCAGATATTGTGGGGATTTCAGAGACGTGGTGTCACACAGATATAAGGAATGCAGAACTGGAATTTGTTGAGTACAATATCTACAGAAAGGATAGACAGGGTAGGAAGGGAGGAGGGGTTATGCTATTAGTAAAGAAATACATAAAATCCAAGGAAGTGCAGCCAGTCGACATTGCTGGACAGTGCAGTGTTGAGTCAGTTTGGTGTGACATAAGCATTGGGAGATCAAAATTGAGAGTAGGAGTGTGCTATAGGCCTAATGACTCTGATGAGTATAATAAGAAACTGTACGGAGAAATAGAGTGGGCCAGTAAATCACAGAGTCTTATAATGGGGGATTTTAATTTCCCAGATATGACTGGAATTTGAGGGCTGGTCACTCACACACTAGCAAGGCTTTTGTGGATTTATTGGATGATTGTTTTCTACATCAGCATGTTCGGGAGGCAACTAGAGGGAGTAATACTCTTGATTTGATTATCAGTAGTGATTCTTCATGCATTAAGAATCTGCAGGTAAATGAACCACTAGGTGGCAGTGATCACAGTGTGCTGAAGTGGAATTTACTCAAAGAGGTAACTACCATTAGGGGTAAAGGAAAGGGTTACTGCTTTCGTAAAGGCGACTACGATGGTCTTAGACAGTATTCAAATTCTCTACAGTGGGACCAACTGATGATGTTACCAACAACAAATTCAAAATGGATAGCATTCAAAGAACTTATCTTGGAAGCTATTAGGCTTTACATACCAAGTAAGAAATATTGTTCAAGGTTTAGGATGTCAGATGAACTAATGAGACATATGGCAGAGAAGAAAAATGCATGGGATACATACAAATTAACACGAGACACAGAAGCCTATGATAGATACAAGTTGATCTGTAATCAAGTTACAAAGGAGGTTAGGCAGGCGAAGGCAGATTACGAGAAATCTTTGGCAAAGGATGCAAAGAAAAACAGCAAAGAGTTCTTTACTTATGTAAACTCTAGAAGGAAGGGGATGAATCAGATTGGTCCACTTCATATCGAAGTGGACCAATCCACTTTGATGATCCTGCTCAGGTAGCTAACAAACTGAATGAATATTTTGCATCGACATTCACACATGAGGAGTTATTCAGCGAGGGGAATGCCAGAGGTGTATTCAACTCTGGCAGTAAGCTAGCGAATCTTGTAATAACTGAGAGAAAAGTGGAGGAGAAATTGTTGAAGATAAATACAAGAAAGGCACCTGGGGTAGCATTAGCATTAGTAGAGGCATATGATGCAAGAAAGCAAGCTTATTCAGCATCAGCCAAAAAAAAAACACAGCACTCCCATTTCACCCCTCCATTCGCTCGAAATACCTGTCCAGTTGAGCCTTAAATTTGTTTAGGCTATCAACTTCAACAACAAGTGATGGAAGTCGGTTCCACCAACCAACCACCCGCTGGCCAAAGGCAAATTTCCGCACATCTATCCGACATCCGTCCTTCCTCAATTTGAATTTATGCCCTCTGAGCTGATTATTCTGAGCAAGATGAAGAATCCAATTGGCATTGAGCATGCTCAAACCATTCAAAGACTTATACAGCTCTATCAGATCACCTTGCCGGTGCCTAGTCTCCAGACTCTGTAATTTGCAAAACTTAAGCTTTCTTCGTAAGAGCAACCCTTTGTTCCATTCACTAATCTTGTTGCCCTTCTCTGTACCCGTTCCCACAGCTCTACATCGTTCTTGAAATGAGGCCTCCAGACCTGTATAGAGTACTCAAGATGTGGCCTAACCATTGCCTTATACAAGGGAATAATCACCTCCTTATCCCTGCTAGAAAAATTCTTGTATATCATTGACAAGACACCATGAGCTACTCTTGCAGCTCGTCTGCACTGCTCAGAGGACTTCATATCTGCCTGCACAATTACCCCCAGGTCCTTTTCATTCTCCACCACTGTCAGTGTAGTACCACAGAGTTGATACGTTGCTCTAGGGTTACTGTTTCCCATATGTAGTACTTTACATTTGTCAATGTTAAACTTCATTTGCCACCTCTCAGCCCATCTGTTCAACCTTTCCAGATCCTGTTGCAGCAGCATAGCGTCAGTGGTTTCCTTAACAACCCTGCCAACCTTAGTTGCCAGGGTTGTTAAGTCTGCCATCTGCAAACTTGGACATTAAACTTGATATCCCATCATCATCATTCATAAACACCGAAAACAACAATGGACCCAACACTGAACCCTGAGGAACTCCACTAATAACATTAGTCCACGTTGAGCAGTGTCCATTGATTACCACTCTCTGTCTTCTGCCACTCAACCATCCCCTTATCCATAGCAGCAATTTGCTCCAATGCTACACTGCTCCAATTTGTGCAGCAGTCTTCCATGTGCAACAGTATCAAAAGCCTTTCTAAGATCCAAATATATAATATCAAAGTTATTCCCTGCATCCAGTTCTTTTGTGGCTACATCATAGTATCCAATCAAATTGGTCAGGTAAGGAAGGCCTGCCCTTAACAAAACCATGCTGCGTCTGAGCTATAACTGAATTCTTGTCTATATGATCCTGCAGTGCTTCTTTAACCAGTGCCTCCATTAATTTACCTGGAACAGAAGTTAAACTAACAGGTCTATAATTACTTGTGTCAGCCTTTGATCCTCCTTTGTGAATTGGGGTTACATTTGCACATCTCCAGTCTATGGGTACCTCCCCTCAGTCCAAAGAAGCTCTCATAATTATAGCTAGGGGTTTGCTTACTTCCTTTGCTGCCTCCTTTAATATAACTGGATAGATCCCATCCACCCCAGGTGCCTTTTTTATGTTTATCCTCAACAATCTCTTCTCCACTTTCCTCTCAGTTATTACAAAATCATCCAGCTCACTGCCAATGTTTACTTTACGTACATTATTCTCCTTCCTGAATAACTCCTCATGCGTGAATGTAGATGCAAAATACTCGTTTAGATTGTTAGCCACCTTAGCAGGATCCTCAACTGTTGAACCATCAATATCCAGTGGACCAATCTGATTCATCCCTTTCCTTCTTGAGTTTAAATAGGTAAAGAACTCTTTTCTGTTTTTCTTTGCATCCTTTGCCAAGGATTTTTCGTAGTCTGCCTTTGCCTGCCTAATCTTTTGACACTGTTGCGCATGGAAGACTACTGTACAAATTGGAGCAGAATGGTATTAAGGGTAAGTTGCTACAATTGATAAAAGGATGGTTAAGTGGGAGAAGACAGAGGGTGGTAATCAATGGGTGCTGCTCTTCGTGGACTAATGTTATTAGTGGAGTCCCACAGGGTTCGGTGTTGGGTCCACTGTTGTTTTGTGTATTTATCAATGATATTGATGAAGGTATATCAGGCTTAATGTCGAAGTTTGCAGATGACACAAAGGTTGGCAGGGTTGTTAATGACAGTAATGGCAGTGTGCTACTGCAACAGGATCTAGATAATTTGGGCAGATGGGCTAAGACGTGGCAACTGAAGTTCAACCTTGACAAATGCAAAGTACTGCATATGGGTAGAAGTAACCCTAGAGAAACGTACCAACTGTGTGGTACTACACTTAAGGTGGTAGAAAATGAAAAAGACCTGGGAGTAATTGTGCAGTCAGATATGATGTTTTCTGAGCAATGCAGAGAGGCTGCTAGGGCAGGTCATGGGGTTTTGTCAATGATATATAGGAATTTTGCTAGCAGGGAAAAGGAGGTGATTGTCCCTCTGTATAAGGCAATGGTCAGGCCACGCCTTGAGTACTGCGTACAGGTCTGGAGGCCTCATTTTAGGAAGGATGTAGATTTGCATGAGCGTGTACAGAGAAGAGCAACACGATTGGTGAGGGGAATGAAGGGATTCTCTTACCAAGAGAGGCTTAAGTTCTGCAAATTGCAGTGGCTGGAGACTAGGCATCTGCGCGGTGATCTGATTGAGGTCTATAAGGCCTTGAATGGGTTGAGCACGCTGAATTCTGATGGGATCCTTCCACTTGTTCAGATTACGAACCTACAGGGACATAAGTTCAAATTAAGAAAGGACAGATGTAGAATAGATGTGCGGAAATTTGCCTTTAGCCAGTGGGTGGTTAATTGCTGGAACAAACTTCCATCTGTCGTTGTGGAAGTTGATAGGTTAAATAAATTTAAGGAGGAACTGGACAGGCATTTGGAGGGAATGGTGTGATTTTTTTTTTTTTTTTTTTTGGCTGATGCTGCATAAGCTCCTACACTTGCTTTCTTGCATCATGTGCCACTACTACTACTACTATCTCCTTTGTGACTTGGTTACAGACCAACTTATATCTATCATAGGCTTCCATGTCACCCATTAATTTGTATGTATCCCATGCACTTTTCTTCTCTGCCACATGTCTCATTAGTTCATCTGACTACCATTTAGGCCTAAACCTTGAACAGTATTTCTTAGTTGGTATGTAAAGCCTGGTAGCCTCCATGATTAGTTCCTTGAATGCTTCCCATTTTGAGTTTGCTGTTGGTAACATCATCAGTTGGTCCCACTGCATAGAATTTAAATACTGTCTCAGACCATCATAGTCGCCTTTACGAAAACAAAAACCCTTCCCTTTACCTCTGATGGAAGTTACCTCCTTGAGTAAATCCCACTTCAACACGATGTGATCACTGCCACCTAGTGGGTCATTTATCTGCAGATTCTTAATGCATGAAGAATCACTACTGATAATCAGATCAAGAGTATTGCTCCCTCTTGTTGCCTCACGAACATGCTGATGTAGAAAACAATTATCCAATAAATCCACAAAAGCCTTGCTAGTGTGCGAGTGACCAACCCACAAATTCCAGTCAATATCTGGAAAATTAAAATCCCCCATTATAAGACTCTCTGATTTACTGGCCCACTCTATTTCCCTGTACAATATCTTATTATACTCATCAGAGTCATTAGGCCTATAGGACACTCCTACTCTCAATTTTGATTTCCCTATGCTTATGTCACACCAAAATGACTCGACATTGCCCTGTCCATCAATGTCGACTGGCTTCACTTCCTTGGACTTTGTGTTTCTTAACTAATAACATAAACCCTCCTCCCCTCCTGTCCTGTCCATCCTTTCTATACACATTGTATTCCCCAAATTCCAGTTCCGCATTCCTTATATCTGTGTGACACCACGTCTCTGATATCCCAACAATATCTGCCTTTGATGTTTTGAGCAATACCTCAAATTCATCAAATTTATTTACCAAACTCATAGCATTGGTGTACATACAGGTATACATGCACCTGTTTCTATTCTTGGCTACCCTAACACAACCCATGTGTTTACTTGTACCGCAATGACTCCCAGCAGTCTCTGAAATATCCTGCATCTTGTTTTTCAGGCTTCTGCTCATTTCAATAGAAGCAGTGCAAGAATCACTTCCACCTCTGCCAGTGGCTACTTTTAATCTATTAGTCCTTGTATTCCCCCCAACTAGCAGTTTTCCGACCCACTAACTCTGCCTCGACAGCATTAGCAAAAATTCTTGCACCCTTTCTATTTAAGTGTATCCCATCCCTGTAGAAGCAATCTCTCCTGTTAACAAGTACAGACCAGGCTGAAAAAAATTCTACCCCTTGAGCCTTGCACAATCCCTCCAGTGCCGAATTGATTGAGAAGGCTCTCATCATATACTCCCTCCTATCGTGTCTGGGCAGAATTGCAGACACTTTCAAATTCAACCCTAATTCACGGCTTTTTTTCAACAGTGACCTGTACTTGCTAAGTAATTCCGCCGGTCTCCTACTCTTAATATCATTAGTGCCAATGTGTACAACTATATCACCTTTTGTGCCCTTAAAAGATGATATCCGCTCTACAACGTCATCAACCTTTGCCCCTGGCAGACATACCCTGGTCCTATTCCACCTATCCTTTTTACAAAGCATGTTCCCCGCTTCCCTGACAATAGAGTCACCAACAACTACTAGTTCCTGTGGGACCAGCGCATTCTGCCTAGGGTGGATGGGATCTATCCAGTTATATTAAAGGAAGCAGCAAACGAAGTAAGCAAACCCTTAGCCATAATTATGAGAGCTTCCTTGGACTCAGGAGAAGTACCCATGGACTGGAGATGTGCAAATGTAACCCCAATTCACAAATGAGGATCAAAGGGCGATACAAATAATTATAGACCTCTAAGTTTAACTTCTGTTCCTTTAAACATAATGGAGGCACTCATTAAAGAAGCACTGCAGGATCATCGAGACAAGACTTCAGTCATAGCTCAGACACAGCATGGTTTTGTTAAGGGGAAGTCTTGCCTGACCAATTTGATTGGATACTGTGATGCAGTCACAAAAGAACTGGATGCAGGGAACAACTTTGATATTATATACTTGGAACTTAGAAAGGCTTTTGATTCTGTTGCACATGGAAGACTGCTGCACAAATTGGAGCAGGGTGGCATTGAAGGCAAATTGCTGCTGTGGATAAAGGGGTGGTTGAGGGGGAGAAGACAGAGAGTGGTAATCAGTGGACACTGCTCATTGTGGACTAATCTTATTAGTGGAGTCCCTCAGGGTTCAGTATTGGGTCCATTATTGTTTTCTGTATTTATAAATGATATTGATGATGGTATATTAAGCTTAATGTCCAAGTTTGCCGACGATACGAAGGTTGGCAAGGTTGTCAAAGACACTACTGACACTATGCTACTGCAACAGGATTTGGAAAGGTTGAGCAGATGGGCTTCGAGGTAGCAAATGAAGTTTAACCTTGACAAATGTAAAGTACTACATATGGGGAAAGAGCAACCCCAGAGCAATGTATCAACTCTGTGGTACTACACTGACAGTGGTAGAGAATGAGAGGGACCTGGGGGTGGTTGTGCAGGCAGATATGAAGTTTTCTGAGCAGTGCAGACGGTCTGCAAGAGTAGCTCATGGTGTATTGTCAATGATATATAGGAATTTTTCTAGCAGGGATAAGGAGGTGATTATTCCCTTGTATAAGGCAATGGTGGGACCACACTTAGAGTACTGTATACAGGTCTGGAGGCTTCATTTCAAGAAGGATGTAGAGATGCTGGAACGAGTACAGAGAAGGGCAACAAGATTAGTGAATGGAACAAAGGGGTGCTCTTACGAAGAAAGGCTTAAGTTTTGCAAATTACAGTGTCTGGAGACTTGGCACCGGCGAGGTGATCTGATAGAGGTGTATAAAGCCATGAATGGTTTGAGCCTGCTCAATGCTGATGGGATTCTTCCTCTTGCTCAGAATAATCACCTGAGAGGGCATAAATTCAAATTGAGAAAAGACAGATGTAGGATAGACGTGAGGAAATTTGCCTTTATCCACCGGGGGTGGTTGGTTGGTGGAATAAATTTCCATCCCTTGTCGTGGAAGTTGATAGCCTAAATAAGTTTAAGGCTGAGCTGGGCAGGCATTTCGAATGAACAGAGGGGTGAAGTGGAAGTGGTTATTTTTTATTTATGTATTTATTTATTTATTTTATTTATTTTTTTTTTGGCTGATGCTTCATAAGCTTGCTTTCTTGCATCAAATGTCTCTACGAATGCTAATGCCTCAAACACTTGATCATATGTCCAGTGACTATCCAAAAGTATGAGCACATTTCCATTTTTGGCATGAAAGGGCTGATATCTTATACATGCTTGCTAGAGGAATTTCACTTATGTCTGTGTGAACAGCAACTCTCTCTCTCTCCTTGTTTATATCAGACAGCTGCTTCTCTGACCTATGTGGCCTTTTAGTGAAAGTCGTAGATTTTCCTGCCTGGTAGTGTTACGAGTGGAGAAATTTTGGTATCATCTTTAAACCATGTTTGAGAAGTAATATTTATTTAATTCAGCCTGTTTCCCTTTTTAGGAAGTGGCTTTTACAGATTATAGATGATTACAGATTGTTGTTTATGGATAAATGACATGGATATCAAAAAAAGGAACACAAGCAGAATAATGATTTTAAAGGAAAATAATAATTGTTAATTTAGAATGGAAATTGGCACCTCTGTATCCAGGTGGCCAGGAGCAACAGTGCGTAGCACACGCTTCCTGATTAGACCGAGGTTCGAGCCCGTGACCACCAAATATGGAGGATGAGGAAGGTCAGGGAATGACCACCGCATATCCCCAGTCTGGATAAAGGGTGAGGGTTGGCATCAGGAAGGGCATCTGGCCATAAAAATTACATGTCGAAACAGTAAAAACACTGACTTCATATATATATATATATAATGGGTAAAAGGTCAGGGCAAAAAAAAAAATTTTTGAATGGAAATTAGGCAAGAAAGAGGTGAAATTTCTTCACTCATAACAAAGTCTCTCCTGTTCACAAGCAGAGACCACACTGAGAAAATGTCTACTTCCCCATGTAGCCTTTCACAATCTCTCCAGAGCTGAATTGATTGATAAGGGTCTCATCATATACTCCCTCCTATTGTCAGGTTATAATTTGCGGACACTTTCAAATATAACCTTAATTTGAGACTAATATTTGTATTGTTCAGTTTAATATGGAGTAAGAAGTTTATTTTTAAAAAAAAAAAATGTTTCATTTATGCAAGTTAATTATGTTTCTTTAATGCAGAATCTTTCAATAATATGCAAACATGCTTGTATTGCTAGTTTAAAACTATATGATTAGTAATATTTTGGCTTAAAATTCATGACTGTTCACTTCTCTGACTTTCCTTTATTTTAGGAAATTTTGTGATCCTCACATGACAGCCTTTGAGCCTGAAGCTTTAGGCAATTTAGTGGAAGGAATGGATTTTCATAAATTTTATTTTGATAATGGTAAGAATTCATATAAAGTTTCTTATAAGGTCTACTTTTAAGGTGCTATGCAATGCATTGCCTTTTTTTTAATGCATTGATAAAAAAATTTTGTGAGAAATACAATAGATTAAGAAATAAGCACAATAAAAGTAATTAAAAAAATCAAAGCTTAATTGAAAAGTAACATTTAAATTTTTTAAAATTTTCTGATGAAATAAGAGAAATTTCTAATTAAATAACAGAAGTTGTTTTTCAATTATGTGCTTTTTTATTAGCACATTTTGAAATAATCTTGAATCTGTAGAGAATGTTTCAGATATTCATGTCCATATCTAAAGAATCAAAAGAAAGAAATTTTTTAAATATTTCAGTTAGATGTTCTATTTTTTCATATATATATATATATATAATGTAAATAGTCATTAAATTTGGATTCTTTCATATTTTATTATATTAAGATAAAAATTGAGGGCTATTGCTGTGATAAGTGAATATAAATTTTCTCAGTTACGTTGTGATCTTAAATACTTCATTCTTAAAAAAATAATTTCATAATGTATTCTGCAAATATTAGGAGATCAGTAGATTTCAACCAGTAAGACAACTAAGGAGAAGAGGAAGTAAAAGTCAAATCATGCTATTGTGGCACTGCATTGCCAAATGACACAAGGCTCAGAATGCCCATGGGACAGAATGTCATTATTGGAGAAGTGACCATTATGTTGTGATCTGAGATAACTGGGGAATGACCAGCTATAATAGGGTGTAACTTCAAAAGTTGTTAGCGAAGAAAATATCTAGAGTATGCGAGGTCATTTTAAAATCAAATGTTAGTAGGAAACAAACAAGTTATACAAGTTCAATTCTAATAGTAAAAGCCTCAGTATCCTTACTTTGTCAGTTATGACTCCAGCTGATTTCACCTAAAAGCTGATGGCAGCTGGAGTTATCAGTAGTATAAATGATTGGGAAGAAATAGGTTTCAAAAGAAATAAACTTGAAAAATTCTAAGTTGTTGAGTTGAGGAGAGCAGTAGAGGCTGAGATGAATTTTACACAGTGGGGTAAAGAAATTTTAAACCACAGGAAATTCCAGATTAGAAAGTCTGACAAAGAATATCTGAATGTGCATATGTACAGATATTACCATTAATCCTTTCTGGAGTATGTACATAAGTTTACATTTTCCAATATCATTTCATATAAGATTAAAATACTGTGCTAGTTAACATACAAATTGTTTTGAAATTTTTTGGTACATGCTGCCATCTCTTATTTGCATTTCCAACTAGAGTAGTACCTCAATTTTGACCTTCAAAAATCCTTCACATTTTGAATATCTTCCTGAGTGTAGTTTAACATACAAGGTAAGAGTGGGCGCCTCGTAGCCAGGTGGGAAGGAGCAGTAGTGTGTAGCACATGCTTCTTGATTAGACCGGGGTTCGAGCCGTCACCACCAAATACGGAGGATGCGGAAAGGTCAGGGAATGACCACCGCATATCGTGGAGCAATATGGCCTTAGTTGCTAATGCTCCTAAAAACCTAATAACAAACAAACAAACAAGGTAAGAGGGAGGAATAGGCTAGTTCGACTTAGAAAAAAAAACACTGCAGTGCTGGAGTTATGTTACATTAAAAATTTTCAATCGCAAATCAGTTTTTCATATTTCCCAAAATGCATGCTACTGAATATTAGCATTAGTAGAGGCATATCCAAGTTTACAGATGACACAGTTAGCAAGGTTGTTAACGACAATAAAGACAGTATGCTACTGCAACAGGATCTAGATAAGTTGGGCAAATAGGCTGAGAAGTGGCAACTGAAGTTTAACATTGACAAATGCAAAGTAATACATATGGGTAGCAGTAACCCAAGAGTTGGTAAATGTACCAACTGTATGGTACTAAACTCAGGGAAGTGGAGAATGAAAAAGACTTGTGGGGGTAATTTTCCAGTCAGATATGAAGTTCTCTGAGTAGTGCAGATGGGATGACAGGGCAGGTCATACAGTCTTGTCAATGATATATAGAAATTTTGCAAGCAGGGACAAGGTGGTGCATATCCCATTGTACAAGGCAATCAGAAGAATAATGCTACACATCCTTCCACTCCCCACACACACATTTTAAATCTCTGACCTACACAGAGTTCTGTGCTTTACAAACAGTGTACACAATGTGGAGATGGGAATACCCCTGGTGTCACCAGACAACAAACACACTTTGCACTTGAGCAAGGTAATGGTCATGCCACACCTTGAGTACTGTGTACAGGTTTGGAAGCCTCATATTAGGAAGGAAGTAGAGTTGCTAGAATGAGTACTACATAGAAGGACAAGATTGGTGAGGGAACAAAGGGGCGTTCTTACCAAGAAAGGCATAAGTTCTGCAAATTGCATTGCCTGGAGACTTGACACCTGCGAGGTGATCTGATTGAGGTGTATAAGGCCTTGAATGGGTTGAGCAAGCTCAATGCTGATGGCATTCTTCCTCTTGCTCAGATTACAAAACTGAGTAGGCATAAACTGTAATTGGGGAAAGACAGTTGTATAATAGATGTGCAGAAATTTGCATTTGGCCAGCTGATAGTTGATTGCTGGAACAAACTTCTGTCGGTTGTTGTGGAAATTGATAGCTTAAATAAATTCAAGGAAGAAGTGGACAAACTTTTGGAGCGAATGGATGGGTGAAATGGGAATTTTTTTTTTGCCTGATGCTGTATAAGTTTCTGTTCTTGCATTATATGTCTCTGCTAATGCTAATATTGTGAGATATACCATTCTAGTTCATAGCATAGTACTTAAGAGTACAGTAGTATTTAGTTTTTACTCCAATTTGATTGTACCATTTATATCTCATATTAAAAAATACCAGACAATCACAAAAGAGGTAGCATTCAAGCCAACAATATTTATTCCTTAGGCAACTGCTTTACTAAATAGGCACAAACTGCAGGTTCACATTTTGGCTTAATTCTGTTGTTTTGTTCTGAATCGATTATAGGGTTGGGAGGAATTCTGTTGTCTATTAAAAATAGAAAATTACCCCTGAATAGGTAAACTAAAGGCATAAATTTCGAAGAAAAAAAAATTTCAAAAATCTGTTATGTGCTTGATCCTGAGGATGCCATATTTATGAGGCTTGACAGTAATAATATAGACATACAGAATCACGAGATTTAAAAGGTGGCAATGTGAAAACAGCTTTGAAAATCAGAGGAGGATGAGGAGTAGGTGGCAAGTGTTGGCCATATCATCTAATTTTGGTTTAAAAAGGCCAGAATTCTTTGGAATTCTGATCTAGTATTTACAAAATTGTATTAAATAAATCGATAGAGGTTATTACTACATTAAAAAGAATAACAGCCACATGTTTGTTTATATTTTATGATTTTTTATAAATTTTTAAACTACTGATTCAATTTTTGGCAATAATTTCACTCATTTTGAGCAGTTGGGTTAAAATAAGAAAAATATTATTATTTAATTATTATATCTTTAATGAAAACCCCAAACACAAAAGTAATAGAACCTAAGTATTTAGCACATAAAACCACCCTTTCATTCCCTTCACCGTGAGAAGACAGAAGATATTTGTTTACATTAGACTTGAAATTCTGCTGATTATAATATTCAGGAAATACATGAAGGAAGGTTATTCTAGAAAATGGAAGTAATGAGCTTATGCAGCATCAGCCAAAAAAAAAAAAAAAATCACATCATTCCCTCCAAATGCCTGTCCAGTTCCTCCTTAAATTTATTCAACCTATCAACTTCCACAACGACAGATGGAAGTTTGTTCCAGCAATTAACCACCAGCTGGCTAAAGGCAAATTTCCACACATCTGTTCTACATCTGTCTTTTCTTAATTTGAATTTATGCCCCCTTAGGTTTGTAATCTGAACAAGTGGAAAGATCCCATTAGAATTCAATTCAGGCGCCTCCGTAGCCAGGTGGGAAGGAGCAGCAGTGCGTAGCACACGCTTCTTGATTAGATCGGGGTTCGAGCCCCTCACCATCAAATACGGAGGATGCGGAAAGGTCAGGGAATGACCACCACATATCCTGGAGCAATATGGCCTTAGTTGCTAATGCTCCTAAAAACCAGATAACAACCCATCAGAATTCAGCGTGCTCAACCCATTCAAGGCCTTATACACCTCAATCAGATCACCGTGCAGGTGCCTAGTCTCCAGCCACTGCAATTTGCAGAACTTAAGCCTCTCTTGGTAAGAGGATCCCTTCATTCCCCTCGCCAATCTTGTTGCCCTTCTCTGTACACGCTCAAGTAAATCTACATCCTTCCTAAAATGAGGCCTCCAGACCTGTACACAGTACTCAAGGCGCGGCCTGACCATTGCCTTATACAGAGGGATAATCACATCCTTTTCCCTGCTAACTATGTTAAATTATATTTAACGTAATTAATAACATAACATAATTAATTATAATTAATTAATCAATTAATAGAATCATGACTCAGACCAGAGCAGCAAAGCAAAAGGCTCAAGCTAATGGAAGTGCTGTGGCTCAGAGCAGAACTGAGGGGGGCAGTTGTCCTCTGATTCACAGCCTTATAAAATGCACTGTTTGCTTGATGTTTGCAGAGCAATCGGGTACGGGACATGATATTGCCATGGGGGATGTCTTTGTGTGTGCGCGATGCAAGGAGTGTATTGATATCAAGCAACAACTCAGCGTTCTTGTGGGCCTATATGAGAGCTTGAAGGACAGGTGGATGCCCTCGAAGAAACTAAATTGAGGGGCCCATCAAGCTCTCAGCTGCCCACATCAAAGCCAGAGCTTGCACTTGGGCATCACGTGACACAGAGACAACCTCCAAGGCAGAATGCGCTGGTCCCGAAGGAACTAGTAGTTGTTGGTGACTCTATTGTCAGGGAAACGGGGAACATGCTTTGTAAAAAGGATAGGTGGAACAGGACCAGGGTATGTCTGCCAGGGGCAAAGATTGATGACGTTGTAGAGCGGATATCATCTTTTAAGGGCACAAAAGGTGATATAGTTGTACACGTTGGCACTAATAATATCAAGAGTAGGAGACCGGCAGAATTACTTAACAAGTACAGGTCGCTGTTGAACAAAAGCCGAGAATTAGGGTTGAATTTGAAAGTGTCTACAATTCTGCCCAGACACGATAGGAGGGAGTATATGATGAGAGCCTTGTCGATCAATTCGGCCCTGGAAAGATTGTGCAAGGCTCAAGGGGTAAAATGTTTTTCAGCCTGGACTGTACTTGTTAACAGGAGAGATTGCTTCTACAGGGATGGGATACACATAAATAGAAAGGGTGCAAGAATATTTGCTGATGCTATCGAGGCAGTGTTAGGTGGGTCGGAAAACTGCTAGCTTGGGGGGAGACAAAGACCAATAGATTGACAGTAGCCACTGGCAGAGGTGAAAGAGATTCTTGCACTTCTTCTATTAGAATGAGCAGAAGCCTGAAAAACAAGATGCATGATATTTCAGAGACTGCTGGGAGCCATTGCGGTACAAGTAAACACATGGGTTGTGTTAGGGTAGCTAAGAATAGAAACAGGTGCAGGTATACTTGCGTGTACACCAATGCTAGGAGTTTAGTAAATAAATTTGATGAATTTGAGGTATTGCTCAAAACATCAAAGGCAGATATTGTTGGGATATCAGAGACGTGGTGTCACACAGATATAAGGGATGCAGAACTGCAGTTTGGGGAGTACAACGTCTACAGAAAGGATAGACAGAATAGGAAGGGGGGGAGGGGTTATGCTATTAGTTAAGAAATACATAAAAACCAAGGAAGTGAAGCCAGTTGACATCGCTGGACAGTGCAGTGTTGAGTCAGTTTGGTGTGACATAAGCATTGGGAGATCAAAATTGAGAGTAGGAGTGTGCTATAGGCCTAATGACTCTGATGAGTATAATAAGAAACTGTACAGGGAAATAGTGGGCCAGTAAATCAGAGAGTCTTATAATGGGGGTTTTTTAATTTCCCAGATATTGACTGAATTTGTGGGTTGGTCACTCACACACTAGCAAGGCTTTTGTGGATTTATTGGATGATTGTTTTCTATATGAGCATGTTTGGGAGGCAACTAGAGGGAGTAATACTCTGGATTTGATTATCAGCAGTGATTCTTCATGCATTAAGAATCTGCAGATAAATGAACCACTAGGTGGCAGTGATCACAGTGTGCTGAAGTGGGATTTACTCAAAGAGGTAACTACCATTAGGGGTAAAGGGAAGGGTTATTCCTTCCATAAAGGCGACTACGATGGACTGAGACAGTGTTTAAATTCTATACAGTGGGACCAACTGATGTTACCAACAGCAAATTCAAAATGGGAAGCATTCAAAGAACTTATCTTGGAAGCTACTAGGCTTTACATACCAACTAAGAAATATTGTTCAAGGTTTAGGCCAAAATGGATGTCAGATGAACTAATGAGGCATATGGCAGAGAAGAAAAATGCATGGGATACTTACAAATTAACACATGACACAGAAGCCTATGATAGATACAAGTTGATATGCAACCAAGTTACAAAGGAGGTTAGGCAGGCGAAGGCAGATTACGAGAAATCCTTGGCAAGGGATGCAAAGAAAAACAGCAAAGAGTTCTTTACTTATGTAAACTCTAGAAGGAACGGGATGAATCAGATTGGTCCGCTTGATATTGATGGGTCAACTGTTGATGATCCTGCTCAGGTAGCTAACAAACTAAATGAATATTTTGCATCGACATTCACACATGAGGCGTTATTCAGCAAGGGGAATGCCAGAGGTGTATTCAACTCTAGTAGTAAGCTGCAGAATCTTGAAATAACTGGGAGTAAAGTGGAGGAGAAACTGTTGAAGATAAACACAAGAAAGGCACCCGGGGTGGATGGGATCTATCCAGTTATATTAAAGGAGGCAGCAAAGGAAGTAAGCAAACCCTTAGCCATAATTATGAGAGCTTCCTTGGACTCAGTGGAGGTACCCATAGACTGGAAATGTGCAAATGTGACCCCAATTCAAAAAGGAGCATCAAAGGCTGACACAAGTAATTATAGACCTGTGAGCTTAACTTCTGTTCCAGGAAAATTAATGGAGGCACTGGTTAAAGAAGCACTGCAGGATCATTTAGACAAGACTTCAGTTATAGCTCGGACACAGCATGGTTTTGTTAAGGGGAAGTCTTGCCTGACCAATTTGATTGGATACTATGATGCAGTCACAAAAGAACTGGATGCAGGGAATAGCTTTGATATTATATACTGGGACCTTAGATAGGGTTTTGATACTGTTGCACATGGAAGACTGCTACATAAATTGGAGCAGTGTGACATTGGAGGCAAATGCTGCTATGGATAAAGGGGTGGTTGAGGGGGAGAAGACAGAGACTGGTAATTAGCATTAGCATTAGTAGAGGCATTTGATGCAAGAAAGCAAGCTTATGCAGCATCAGCCAAAAAAAAACCACTTCCACTTCACCCCTCTGTTCGTTCAAAATACCTGTCCAGCTGAGCCTTAAACTTATTTAGGCTATCAACCTGCACCACACGGGATGGAAGTCTTTTCCACCAACCAACCACCCGCTGGCTAAAGGCAAATTTCCGCACGTGTATCCTACATCTGTCTTTCCTCAATTTGAATTTATGCCCTCTCAGGTGATTTTTCTGAGCTAGAGGAAGAATCCCATCAGCATTGAGCATGCTTAAACCATTCAGGCGCCTCCGTAGCCAGGTGGGAAGGAGCAGCAGTGCGTAGCACACGCTTCTTGATTAGACCGGGGTTCGAGCCCGTCACCACCAAATACGGAGGATGCGGAAAGGTTAAGGAATGACCACCGCATATCCTGGAGCAATATGGCCTTAGTTGCTAATGCTCCTAAAAACCAAACAACAACAACAACAACAGCTTAAACCATTCAAGGCTTTATACACCTCTATCAGATCACCTCGCTGGTGCCTAGTCTCCAGACACTGTAATTTGCAAAACTTAAGCCTTTCTTCGTAAGAGCACCCTCTGTTCCATTCACTAATCTTGTTGCCCTTCTCTGTACTCGTTCCAGCAGCTCTACATCCTTCTTGAAATGAGGCTTCCAGACCTGTATACAGTACTCTAGGTGTGGCCTGACCATCGCCTTATACAATGGAATAATCACCTCCTTATCCCTGCTGGAAAAATTCCTGTATATCATTGACAATACTCCATGAGCTACTCTTGCTGTCCGTCTGCACTGCTCAGAGAACTTCATATCTGCCTGCACAACCACCCCCAAGTCCCTTTCATTCTCTACTACTGTCAGTGTTGTACCACAGAGTTGATACGTTGCTCTGGGGTTGCTGTTTCCCATGTGTAGTACTTTATATTTGTCAATGTTAAACTTCATATGCCACCTCTCAGCCCATCTGCTCAACCTTTCCAGATCCTGTTGCAGCAGCATAGTGTCAATAGTGTCCTTGACAACCCTGCCAACCTTTGTATCGTCTGCAAACTTGGACATTAAGCCCGATATACCATCATCAATATCATTTATAAATACAGAAAACAATAATGGACCCAACACTGAGCCCTGAGGGACTCCACTAATATCAGTCCACGATGAGCAGTGTCCATTGATTAACACTCTCTGTCTTCTCCCCCTCAACCACCCCTTTATCCATAGCAGCAATTTGCCTCCAATGTCACACTGCTCCAATTTTTGTAGCAGTCTTCCATGTGCAACAGTATCAAAAGCCTTTCTAAGATCCAAGTATATAATATCAAAGTTATTCCCTGCATCCAGTTCTTTTGTGACTGCATCATAATATCCAATCAAGTTGGTCAGGCAAGACTTCCCCTTGACAAAACCATGCTGTGTCTGAGCTATAACTGAAGTCTTGTCTGAATGATCCTGCAGTGCTTCTTTAACCAGTGCCTCCATTAATTTTCCTGGAACAGAAGTTAAGCTCACAGGTCTATAATTACTTGTGTCAGCCTTTGATCCTCCTTTGTGAATTCGGGTCACATTTGCACATTTCCAGTCTATGGGTACCTCCCCTGAGTCCAAGGAAGCTCTCATAATTATGGCTAAGGGTTTGCTTACTTCCTTTGCTGCCTCCTTTAATATAACTGGATAGATCTCATCCACCCCGGGTGCTTTTCTTGTGTTTATCTTCAACAGTTTCTCCTCCACTTTACTCCCAGTTATTTCAAGATTCTGTAGCTTACTGCTAGAGTTGAATACACCTCTGGCATTCCCCTCGCTGAATAACTCCTCATGTGTGAATGTCGATGCAAAATATTCATTTAGTTTGTTAGCTACCTGAGCAGGATCATCAACACTTGACCCATCAATATCAAGTGGATCAATCTGATTCATCCCCTTCCTTCTAGAGTTTACATAAGTAAAGAACTCTTTGCTGTTTTTCTTTGCATCCCTTGCCATGGATTTCTCGTAATCTGCCTTCACCTGCCTAACCTCCTTTGTAACTTGGTTGCATATCAACTTGTATCTATCATAGGCTTCTGTGTCATGTGTTAATTTGTATGTATCCCATGCATTTTTCTTCTCTGCCATATGCCTGATTAGTTCATCTGACATCCATTTTGGCCTAAACCTTGAACAATATTTCTTAGTTGGTATGTAAAGCCTAGTAGCTTCCAAGATAAGTTCTTTGAATGCTTCCCATTTTGAGTTTGCAGTTGGTAACATCATCAGTTGGTCCCACTGTATAGAATTTAAATACTGTCTCAGTCCATCGTAGTCGCCTTTACGGAAGCAATAACCCTTCCCTTTACCCCTAATGGTAGTTACATCTTTGAGTAAATCCCACTTCAGCACACTGTGATCACTGCCACCTAGTGGTTCATTTATCTGCAGATTCTTAATGCATGAAGAATCACTGCTGATAATCAAATCAAGAGTATTACTCCCTCTAGTTGCCTCCCGAACATGCTGATGTAGAAAACAATCATCCAATAAATCCACAAAAGCCCTGCTATTGTGTGAGTAACCAGCCCCCAAATTCCAGTCAATATCTGGGAAATTAAAATCTCCCATTATAAGACACTCTGATTTACTGGCCCACTCTATTTCCCTGTACAGTTCCTTATTATACTCATCAGAGTCATTAGGCCTATAGCACACTCCCACTCTCAATTTTGACCTCCCAATGTTTATGTCACACCAAACTGACTCCACACTGCACTGTCCAGCGATGTCGACTGGCTTCACTTCCTTGGTTTTTATGTGTTTCTTAACTAATAGCATAACTAATAGCATAATCAATGGACACTGCTCATCGTGGACTAATGTTATTAGTGGAGTCCCTCAGGGCTCAGTGTTGGGTCCATTATTGTTTTCTGTATTTATAAATGATATTGATGATGGTATATCAAGCTTAATGTCCAAGTTTGCAGACGATAGAAAGGTTGGCAGGGTTGTCAAGGACACTACTGACACTGTGCTACTGCAACAGGATCTGAAAAGGTTGAGCAGATGGGCTGAGAGATGGCAAATGAAGTTTAACATTGACAAATGTAAAGTGCTACACATGGGAAACAGCAACCCCAGAGCAATGTATCAACTCTGTGGTACTACACTGACAGTGGTAGAGAATGAAAGGGACTTGGGGTGGTTGTGCAGGCAGATATGAAGTTCTCTGAGCAGCTCATGGAGTATTGTCAATGATATACAGGAATTTTTCCAGCAGGGATAAGGAAGTGATTATTCCCTTGTATAAGGCAATGGTCAGGCCACACCTAGAGTACTGTATACAGGTCTGGAGGCCTCATTTCAAGAAGGATGTATAGCTGCTGGAACGAGTACAGAGAAGGGCAACAAGATTAGTGAATGGAACAAAGGGGTGCTCTTACGAAGAAAGGCTTAAGTTTTGCAAATTACAGTGTCTGGAGACTAGGCACCAGCGAGGTGATCTGATAGAGGTGTATAAAGCCTTGAATGGTTTGAGCATGCTCAATGCTGATGGGATTCTTCCTCTAGCTCAGAAGAATCACCTGAGAGGGCATAAATTCAAATTGAGGAAAGACAGATGTAGGATAGACGTGCGGAAATTTGCCTTTAGCCAGCGGGTGGTTGGTTGGTGGGAGAGACTTCCATCCCTTGTAGTGGAGGTTGATAGCCTAAATAAGTTTAAGGCTCAGCTGGACAGGTATTTTGAACGAACAGAGGAGTGAAGTGGAAGTGGGTTTTTTTTTTTTTTTTTTTTTTTGGCTGATGCTGCATAAGCTTGCTTTCTTGCATCAAATTCCTCTACTAATGCTAATGCTAACAAAATTCCTATATATCATTGACAAAACCCTGTGACCTGTTCTGGCAGCCTGTCTGCATTGCTCAGAAAACTTCTTATCTGACTGCACAATCACTCCCAGGTCTTTTTCATTTTCTACCACCTTAAGTGTAGTACCACACAGTCGGTACATTTCTCTGGGGTTACTTCTACCGATATGCAGTACTTTGCATTTGTCAAGGTTAAACTTCAGTTGCCACTTCTTAGCCCATCTACCCAAATTATCTAGATCCTGTTGCAGTAGCACACCGCCATTACTGTCATTAACAACCCTGCCAACCTTTGTATCATCTGCAAACTTCGACATTAAGCCTGATATACCTTCATCAATATCATTGATAAATATACAAAACAACAGTGGACTCAACACCGAACCCTGTGGGACTCCGCTAATAACATTAATCCACGGAGCAGCACCCATTGATTACCACCCTCTGTCTTCTCCTACTTAACCATCCTTTTATCCATTGTAGCAACTTACCCTTAATACCATTCTGCTCCAATTTGTACAATGGTCTTCCATGCGCAACAGTGTCAAAAGCTTTCCTGAAATCCAAATATATGATATCAAAATTATTTTTTGCATCCAGTTCCTTTGTAACCACATCATAATATCCTATCAAATTTGTCAGACAAGACTTTCCCTTAACAAACCCATGCTGTGTCTGAATTATTGCTGCAATCTTGTCTAGATGATCCTGCAATGCATCTTTAACCAGTGACTCCATTATTTTACCTGGAACAGAAGTTAAACTAACTGGTCTGTAATTACTCGTGTCACCCTTCGATCCCCCTTTGTGAATTGGGGATACATTTGCACATCTCCAGTCCGTGGGAACCTCCCCTGAGTCTAAGGACGCTCTCATAATTATGGTTAAGGGTTTGCAAAGTTTCAGGGATAAATGACAGAAAAGAAGAAAAGTGGGTTCTCTGTCTATGTAGTTAATGTTATCAGTATTAGTGTTGGCAAATGATGCAAGTTTTTGTGAATGCTGAATCTTATTCAGCATACACAAAAAAAGAAAAAAGCTAACACTTCCCATTTCATCTGTCCATTCCTCTCTAACTGTTTATATAATTCTTTTATTTCTCTGTGCTGAAAGATTCCATCAGCATTGCGCGTACTCCATTGAAGTTCTTTAAATGCCTCAGTCAGATCTCCTTGAAGGTGCATATGCAGCATTTGCAGAACTGAAGTAAAACCATCCTTTCGATCCCTTCACCATCCTCATTACCCTTCACTAAACCTGTTACAGCAGATCTACATCCTACTGGAAATGAGGCCTCCAAAAAATCTGGAGAAAATGTATACAGTATTCAAGATGCAGCTTAACCATTGCCTTGTACAATAAGATAGTCACCTTATTCTTGTTTGCAAAATTCCTGTATATCATTGACCAAAAACTCATGAGCTGCCCTAGTAGCATTTCTGCACTGCTCAAAGGACTTCATATCTGACTCCACAATTAGGTCAGTGGTTACCACACAGCTGGTACATTAATTTGGGATTACTGCTCATAACTTGCATTTGTCAATATTAAACTTCAATTGCCACTTCTCAGCCCGCCTAATTTGTCCATACCTTGTTGGAATACTACATGATTACTGCGATTAACTACAAAGCCAATCTTTATATCATCAGAAAACTTAAGCCTGATATGTCTTCATCAGTATCATTAATAAATATAAAAAACAAAAATGGGTTCAGTACTGAACCACAGGAAACTCCACTAATAATGTTAGTCCAAGAAGAGCAGTACCTGTTGATAACCACTTTGTCTTCTCCCCTTACATCCCTTTATACATAGCAGCAACTTTCCCTTAATGCCACACCGCTGCAATTTCTGAAGCAGTCTTTTATGTGCAACAGTATCAAAAGCTTATCAGAAATCTAAGTATATGATGTAAAAATTATTTTTTGCATCTAGTTCCTTTGTTACTGTGTCATAGTATCCAATCAGATAGGTCAGACAAGATTACTCCCTTAACAGATCCATGCTGTGACAGCAGTATATCTGTATTCCTGCAGTACTTCTTTAAGCAGTGACTCTCTTATTTCCACTGGAACCGAAGTCCTGCTAACTGGTCTGTAATTGCTCCCGTCTCTCTTTGATCCCCTTTATGAATTAGGAATACATTTGCACATCTGCATCCCATAGGGACCTTCTCTGACTACATTGATACTCTCATAAGCATGATTAAGATTTGCTTACCTCTTTTGCTGGATAGATCTCATGGATAGATCTCATCAACTACCCCCAGGTGACTTTTTTTTTTTTTTTATGTTTAGCATCACCAATTTCTTCTCTGCTTTCCTCTCAGCTATCACAATATCTTTCAGCCCCCTGCCACAGTTTGACTCATTTCTTGCATCCCTATCCCCAAAAAAAGTTCTTATGTGTAAATTTAAATGCAGAATACCCATTCAGTTTGTCCACAATCTGAACAGGATCATCAACAGTTAATCCATTTATATCTAGTGGACTAATATGATTTATCCTCTTCATTCTATTTACATAAGTAAAGAGGTCTTTTGCTACTTTTCTTTACATTCTTTTGCCAGGGACTTATAATCTTCTCGTTCTTGGTCTTTTATTGTTTCTGTTATTCATTAATGACATTGATGAAAAGTAATAACAAATTTAATATCAGAGATGAAGTTTGGGGCTAGATGAATTTTTGATATAAGCCCAAAAAATAAAGACATCAAATTTAGTGCTGGCAAATGAAAGGTTCTTACATTCATAATTGCAGATTACTAAAGGAGCTGAACGTTTTAAGTACCACTAAACTGATTTATTGGTACTTAAATGGATCTAATGGAAATTATTCTACTAGGGATAAAGATGTAATTATGCTATAGCATAAACCAGTGGTTTTCAACCTGTTTTTTAATAACAGCACCACTAAGTAATTTATTTTATTTTGCGGCACCCCTACCATACTGTACACCATTTTATAATGAAATAAACATATAAATTTTTAAAAAATAATAAGTTTAAGTAACTTAAACCCAAATTACGTGGCACCCCTGGAATGTTGTTGTGGCATAAACCACTGACATAAACTGATGTTTAAGCTGCATCTCAAATATTGTATACAGCTCTGGTAAACTCATTTCAGGAAGGTCGTTTTTTTTTTCCTCCAGTTTAAGTAAATTTCTCATCTTTTATTGGGTGGGGGGGATAATTATGAGATAGTCTAAAAATTATAATGAAAGGAGAAGAGATAATAAACGAGGTATGAGAGAAATTGGAATGATAATAACGGGAAAAGTAGTCAGCATAAAAAAATTGTAGTATAATTTTAAAAGGTTTAGAATGAACTAATTGAAAAAATATGTAGGGAGTACAATGATGAAGTTTATGGGGTAGATAACTGAGGTACATTGCTTTAAAATAGCCTAGGTTAATTTTTGACCAGTACTGGTACTTTTACCAGTTGCATAGGGCTTTTTTTTCACCAGTTTTTTGCATAGGGCTTATGCAAAAATAGCAACCAATCTGCAAATTTTAAACAGTGATGTGGTTTGGTTATTATTTTTGAACAGATTATTTCTTATTTGTCTCCTCATTTCGCATGTATTATTTATAATGTAGGGTGGCATTAATAAGAAGGCAGTATTGATTTGTAATTAAATTTTTTGGCATCAGAACTGGCTGACATTCACTAAAGATTTAAGTACAGTTCATAAGTGATGTACTGCATTCAAGGATGTCTGTAAAACGGAGCAATTTCCCTTTCTCTTTTTTTTTTTTTTTTTTTTCTCATGGTACAGCAGAACCCTGAGTTTCACATGCCACATGGTATCATTTCTAATATTACTATATGCAAGTGATAATATTACCTAATACTACATTTGGAATATGATTTAATAAAATTGTGCTTAAGTGAATGTTGAATTGGCATATGTATTATAGATACTTTTTGTTTTTAAAGTTCTAGGAAAGAATAGCAAATCATTAAATACCACAATTCTGAGCCCTACTATACACCTTCTAGGAGATGATGCAGCTTGTATAGCATACATTCGTCTTACACAGTTCATAGATAAGTAAGTAGTGCTGTTTATATCAGCTATTAACTGCATCATGCTGCAACTGAAAATGTATGACATTGTGCATATAGAAAAATGATGTTAAGAATCTCTCTCTCTCTCTCTCTCTCTCTCTCTCTCTCTCTCTCTCTCTCTCTCTCTCTCTCTCTCTCCTTCCTCTCACTTTCTGCATGTGTATGTATTGACAGATTTTTTTAGTGAAATAATAATCTTATGATCTCACCTTCCATAAACCTCATAGTATTTGTTAATCAGTTTTAAAAACAAGAAATATAACTTCTAGTTATGATACAGCAATTCAGAAACATTCCAAAAAATGTATCAGAAGAGTTACTTGGGTCATCTAAAATTTGTATTTTTTTTTTTTTTTTAATAATTGCAAAGAATATGAAAAATATCTTAGAACAAGTTCATATACTGCATGTAGAACTAGCAAAAAAGAAAAAAAAATTGAATAATCCCTGCACTGATTATTCAATTTGCAGGTGGGACTACTGAGCTGCTCTTCTCAACTGTTTGATGTATATATTTTTTTGCATGTGCACTTGAGGATTATACTTCATTATGGTAATACTACAAGTTTAGATAGTATCAAAATGCTAAACAAAATGTCTAATACTATTAAAAATATGCATGCTAATATTTGGAAAGCTTTATAAAAGATAAAAAATAAATATATATAGATATTTTTTAAATATATATATTTAATTATTATTATTGTTGTTGCTCTTATATTATTTCTCCCTGATTGGGGGATTGCACTCTGTGACAGATACTGCTACCAAGTACACAGGGTGGTTGTAACGTCTGGTGTTACAGTTGGTCGAGGAAATCTCTGACTATCCTACAGGTGTTCAGGATTGCGACTTTCTGGAGTTCCTTGTAGGTGTTTTGTGGGAGACCTATTGCTGCTAGGCTGCTATGTAGAGTCTTTGGCACCATAGTTGTTGACACGATGATCAGGATAGTCTATACTTCTTGCATATGCTACATCTCTCGACCTCATGTCTCAGGTTCGTGTACTCCTATTTTTTTCCTCACGGGTTTTCTGGACATTGCTAGTGTTGGGCGCTGCTATGTCAATCAGGTAGGTAGCCTTTTCCATCTTGTCCACAAGGGTTATTTCTGGCCTGTTGTGCGGGATGGTCTTATCCATTATTATGGCGCGGTCCCAGTACAGCTTGTGGGTTCGGGTCTCTAGTACTGCCTGGGGTTCATACTTGTAGTATGGTACACTTTCTTTGGTCAACTGGTATTTCCTCGCTAGCTTCTGATGTGTTATCCTGGCTACCTGGTCATGTCTATGAGTGTACTAAGTCTGGGCGATCACCTTGCACCCCATGGTGATGTGTTGGATCATCTCCTTTGCGATGTATTTTCTATAGTTTCTGGTGTTGATTACCTGGTCTTGGATGGGCAACATGAATCCTTCAGTCTCTGGGAAGAGCATCCTGCTTGTGAGCCATTAGCATTAGCATTAGTAGAGGCATTTGATGCAAGAAAGCAAGCTTATGCAGCATCAGCCAAAAAAAAAAAAAAAAAAAAAAAAAAAAAGTAACATAAATAAATAAAAATAACCACTTCCACTTCACCCCTCTGTTCGTTCAAAATACCTGTCCAGCTGAGCCTTAAACTTATTTAGGCTATCAACTTCCACGACAAGGGATGGAAGTCTGTTCCACCCGCCAACCACCCGCTGGCTAAAGGCAAATTTCCGCACATCTATCCTACGTCTGTCTTTCCTCAATTTGAATTTATGCCCTCTCAGGTGATTTTTCTGAGCTAGAGGAAGAATCCCATCAGCATTGAGCATGCTCAAACCATTCAAGGCTTTGTACACCTCTATCAGATCACTCCGCTGGTGCCTAGTTTCCAGACACTGTAATTTGCAAAACTTAAGCCTTTCTTCGTAAGAGAACCCCTTTGTCCCATTCACCAATCTAGTTGCCCTTCTCTGTACTCGTTCCAGCAGCTCTACATCCTTCCTGAAATGAGGCCTCCAGGCCTGTATACAGTACTCTAGGTGTGGCCTGACCATTGCCTTATACAAGGGAATAATCACCTCCTTATCCCTGCTAGAAAAATTCCTATATATTATTGACAATACACCATGAGCTACTCTTGCAGCTCGTCTGCACTGCTCAGAGAACTTCATATCTGCCTGCACCACCACCCCCAGGTCCCTTTCATTCTCTACCACTGTCAGTATAGTACCACAGAGTTGATACGTTGCTCTGGGGTTGCTGTTTCCCATATGTAGTACTTTACATTTGTCAATGTTAAACTTCATTTGCCACCTCGAAGCCCATCTGCTCAACCTTTCCAAATCCTGTTGCAGCAGCATAGTGTCAGTAGTGTCCTTGACAACCCTGCCAACCTTCGTATCGTCTGCAAACTTGGACATTAAGCCTGATATACCATCATCAATATCATTTATAAATACAGAAAACAATAAAGGCCCCAATACTGAACCCTGAGGGACTCCACTAATAACATTAGTCCACGATGAGCAGTGTCCATTGATTACCACTCTCTCTCTTCTCCCCCTCAACCACCCCTTTATCCATAGCAGCAACTTGCCTCCAATGCCACACTGCTCCAATTTGTGCAGCAGTCTTCCATGTGCAACAGTATCAAAAGCCTTTCTAAGATCCAAGTATATAATATCAAAGTTATTCCCTGCATCCAGTTCTTTTGTGACTGCATCATAGTATCCAATAAAATTGGTCAGGCAAGACTTCCCCTTAACAAAACCATGCTGTGTCCTAGCTATAACTGAAGTCTTGTCTAGATGATCCTGCAGTGCTTCTTTCACCAGTGCCTCCATTAATTTTCCGGGAACAGAAGTTAAACTCACAGGTCTATAATTACTTGTGTCAGCCTTTGATCCCCCTTTGTGAATTGGGGTCACATTTGCACATCTCCAGTCAATGGGTACCTCCCCTGAGTCCAAGGAAGCTCTCATAATTATGGCTAAGGGTTTGCTTACCTCCTTTGCTGCCTCCTTTAATATAACTGGATAGATCCCATCCACCCCAGGTGCCTTTCTTGTGTTTATCTTCAACAATTTCTCCTCCACTTTGCTCTCAGTTATTACAAGATTCTCTAGCTTACTGCTAGAGTTGAATACACCTCTGGCATTCCCCTCGCTGAATAACTCCTCATGTGTGAATGTCGATGCAAAATATTCATTTAGTTTGTTAGCTACCCGAGCAGGGTCATCAACAGTTGACCCATCGATCTCAAGTGGACCAATCTGATTCATCCCCTTCCTTCTAGAGTTTACATAAGTAAAGAACTCTTTGCTGTTTTTCTTCGCATCCCTTGCCAAGGATCTCTCGTAATCTGCCTTCGCCTGCCTAACCTCCTTTGTAACTTGGTTACAGATCAACTTGTATCTATCATAGGCGTCCGTGTCACGTGTTAATTTGTATGTATCCCATGCATTTTTCTTCTCTGCCATATGCCTCATTAGTTCATCTGACAACCATTTAGGCCTAAACCTTGAACAATATTTCTTAGTTGGTATGTAAAGCCTAGTAGCTTCCACGATAAGTTCTTTGAATGCTTCCCATTTTGAATTTGCTGTTGGCAATATCATCAGTTGATCCCACTGTATAGAATTTAAATACTGTCTCAGTCCATTGTAGTCGCCTTTACGAAAGCAATACCCCTTCCCTTTACCCCTAATGGTAGTTACCTCTTTGAGTAACTCCCACTTCAGCACACTGTGATCACTGCCACCAAGTGGTTCATTTATCTGCAGATTCTTAATGCATGAAGAATCACTACTGATAATCAAATCAAGAGTATGACTCCCTCTAGTTGCCTCCCGAACATGCTGATGTAGAAAACAATCATCCAATAAATCCACAAAAGCCTTGCTACTGTGTGAGTGACCAGCCCCCAAATTCCAGTCAATATCTGGGAAATTAAAATCCCCCATTATAAGACTCTCTGATTTACTGGCCCACTCTATTTCTCCGAACAGTTTCTTATTATACTCATCAGAGTCATTAGGCCTATAGCACACTCCTACTCTCAATTTTGATCTCCCAATGCTTATGTCACACCAAACTGACTCGACACTGCACTGTCCAGCGATGTTGACTGGCTTCACTTCCTTGGATTTTATGTGTTTTTTAACTAATAGCATAACCCCTCCTCCCTTCCTATCCTGTCTATCCTTTCTGTAGACATTGTACTCCCCAAATTCCATGCATTGGAAGCAGTGTTGTCAATGTGATCTTGATGGAGGTCATTGTAGTGTCTTCTTTGCCCATCTTTCTAGCTTCGTTTCTTGTGCTGTCTTGGGCAGGAGGGGGTTCTTCGCTTAGGTTGAGTGGGGTGTACCACTTATCTGTCTTCCTTATGGCCTGGTGGAGTGGTGCTGTGTTGTTCTTGAAATAATCCTTCAGGTTAACTATCGCTGTTTTCTGTTGCTCTATCAGGTCTATCAGGCCCCTTTCTCCCTCTTTTCAAGCTATTGTTAGTCTCTCTCCACTGCTGACTTCGGGTGGTGTTGGCAGTTCTTGGTCATCATTGTCCTTGTCTTTCTGCGTGATATCTTCTAGCTCAGTGTTAGTCCAATCTATGACCCCGAAGGTGTATGTTAGTACTGTTATTATTATTATTATTATTGGCCATATGGTGCAAGGAAGCCTGAGGCTTATGCTGCACCAGCCAAAAAAAAAAAAAAAAGTGGGTATTCAATGTAACCCTTTAAAGGTAATATTTAAAAAGTTACATAGAAAAGAGGTATACAGTTGATGAAATGGTTTCAGTGAATGGAAGATTAATAAATTAGGTATGACAGATGCACCTAAAATGCAATGCAGCATTAAAGGATGCAATATAAGTTATATTAACTTAAATTAAGTGTGCATAAGTGGATGTAGATTAATAAATTAGGTATGTCAGATGCACCTAAAAGTGCAAAGCAGCATTAAAGGATGCAAGAGTATATATAATTTGTATTAATATTAAATTAAATTAGTTATGCATAAGTGGATATGAAAGTTACACAAGGTGCCAGTAACTATAAGGGTCAGGAAAGTAGAAAAAGGAGAGTAGTAGATTGGTGAAAGGTGAAAGAATGTTAATATCCTAGAGGTTATGATGAATTAAGTAAATTATGGGCTGAATTGCCAAGCCAATATAAAGTGAGGGAACTGTAGAGTAAAATTCTAATAAAATGCAAATAAAAATGGAAATGGTATAGCTGTCATCAGATAGTTATACCATGGAGGACTGAAGATAAACAACCTTCGTTATGCAGATGATACTGTATTAATTTGTAATTCTAAGGATCATCTTAAAGAAACTCTGAGGAGAGTATGTGAAGCAAGTAAGAAAAAAGATTGTTTCTGAATGTGTGTAAAACTAAAATTATGGTGATTGGTGATAATCTTGATTCCAGTAAGGTGAAGGTTAATGGGCAAGATATCGAAGAAGTTGATGAATTTGATTACTTAGGGTCAAGAATAAATAAAAAGTGACTGCTCAAACAATGTAAAGAGACGACAGGCAATTGCTAAAACATTGGTCACTAATCTGATAAAATTATGGAGAGATCATGATCTGCCCCTAAAGACAAAACTGAGAATCATTAATTCGTTAATTTTTCCGGTTGCCACTTATGGATGTGAAGGATGGAATCTGAAAAGAGTTGACAGGAAGAAAATTGAGGTATTTGAAATGTGGTGTTACAGAGAATACTGCGTATTTCTTACTTGGATCGAAAAACAAACGAGTGGGTATTGAATAAAATTGGCAGGCCTAAAATTCTTCTTCATAGCATCAACAAAAGAAAACTCAAGTTTTTTTGTCATATAGTAAGAAGGGAAAACTTTCTGTTGAAGAATATAATGGAAGGAAAAACAGAGGGGAAGAGGTGCAGAGGAAGATTTGCAACTAGGTGGAAGGATGGGATCAGTGAACTTCTGGGCAAGACACTGCGATGCTGCTCGTATAGCACACGATCAATGCAGTTAGAGAAATTTGTTGTTGGCCACAACAGCTTCTCAGGGAGCTATGTGACTGTAAGAAGAAGATCATCAGATATGGAGGGAGAACATTTTTAGTAAATGGTCTAATATAGGTAATGCAAAAATGCTTGATCTGACATAAGCTGAAATAAATATTGATAAATGATCAGGTATTTCATCAGGGGACTACACCTGACCATGTATCAGGAACTGTTTCTATACATGTCCATAATAGTAGAAGAGAAGTGAAAAGCCAAAAAGGAATGAAAATGAAATTAGCACTTTCTAATACAGTATGGACAAGGTAGTCCCAATGCAGTGTAATTTCTTTAGGTAAAAATGAGTAGCGAGTTGGGATAAAAATGGTTAATATCAATAAGTTTTTTTCAGTAGTGCAGACAGGCTGCCAGAGTAGGTCATGGGGTCTTGTCAGTGATATCCAGGAATTTTGTGAGCAGGGATAAGGAGGTGATTATCCCCTTATAAGGCAATGGTCAGGCCACACCTTGAGTACTGCGTACAGGTCTGAAAGGCTCATATTAGGAAGGATGTAGAGTTGCTAAAACAAGTACAGAGAAGGGCAACAAGACTGGTGAAGGGAACAGAGGGGTGCTCTTATGAAGAAAGACTGAAGCTCTGTAAATTGCAGCTTCTGGAGACTAGGCACTACGAGTCGATCTGATTGAGGTGTATAAGGCTTTGAATGGATTGAGCAGGCTCAATACTGATGGGATTCTTCCTCTTGCTCAGATTATAAACCTGAGGGGGCATAGATTGAAACTGAGGAAAGACAGTTGTAGAATAGAAGTGCAGAAGTTTGCCTTTAGCCAGTGGGTAGTTGATTGCTGGAACAAACTTCCATCTGTTGTTGTTGTTGTGGAAGTCGATAGCTTAAATAAATTCAAGGCAGAACTAGACAAACATTTGGAATGAATTAGATAGTATGAATCAGAGCTGTAATACTCATTATGTTCTACGTTGATATTAATATCTGTAAAATAATAAGAGGAGTTTACCTCAATATAGTATGTAGAACGCTTCTGTATGATACTCTCCAGAAATTAAAACAAAAAAATCAAAACTTACATTAGAGTAAAAAATAAATAATTAAAAACCAATTTAACACAATTAAAAATTAAAAAGAATCTAACGAAAATATTCTAAACAATTTTCCTTCCTCTGTAAGTTTTCATTGTAAGTAAAATGTAAGTTTTCGATTTTTTCGTTTTCATTTCTGGGAGAGTATCATACGGAAGTGTTCTACATACTATATTGAGGTAAACTCCTCTTATTAATTCACAAATATTTGTTATGAATGGATCAGTGAAATGGGAAGGGGGGGAGGGTTATTTTGACTGATGCTGTATAAGCTTGCTTTCTTGCATCATGTGCCTCTACTAATGCTAATGCTAATACAGTATATATATGAGGTAAAAGTAATAAATACATTGAGAAGTGTAAAGATGGAGGCGTAAATAAATTACACAGAATGCCAAAACTAATAGGAAAAGGATAGCCGAAATTAGAGATATTGTGAGAAAGAGAGAAAGAATTTGAATATCTTACATTATCAAATAAAATAAAAAAATAAATAAAATTTTATTTAATGAATTAAATAAAATTATAGGCTGAATTGGATAGCCAATTAGAGAGAAGGGAACTGTAAAGCAAAAATGATTAGATTAATAGCAAGCATCAGATATGAGGCCACCGCCTAGTGGTCAGACTCGCGGGTGCATAAGTACACGTGCATTGAGTGACTAGGGTTCAAGCCAGTGACTGCTGAATACGGTGTAGTTTCTTGTATTCTGTCTATCTTGTGAACTCTGACCGTTTGGTTGACCCGGTGTATAAACAGAAAATTTATTTTTTTATTATGAGGGTGGGATACTTTGGTCATACATCTAGGAAAGGGGAGAAAAATTATAAAATTAAAATCTGATGTTAGCTAAAAATAAATATTGATACATAATCAGGTATTTCTTCAGTGGACTACACCTGATCATGTATCAAAATCTGCATTTTTATACTTGTCCCTATTTGCAGAAGAAAAGGAATTTTAAAAATAAAAAAAAGTGAGAGCAAATAGGAGTGGTAGTTAGTGGTGGCATGTGATGCAAGAAAGCATGTGTATGAGCTTATGCAGCATCAGCCAAAAAAAAAAAAAATCACATCATTCCCTCCAAATGCCTGTCCAGTTCCTCCTTACATTTATTCAAACTATCAACTTCCACAATGACAGATGGAAGTTTGTTCCAGCAATTAACCACCCGCTGGCTAAAGGCAAATTTCCATACATCTATTCTACATCTGTCTTTTCTTAATTTGAATTTATGCCCCCCCTTAGGTTCGTAATCTGAACAAGTGGAAGGATCCCATCAGAATTCAGCGTGCTCAACCCATTCAAGGCCTTATATACCTCAATTAGATCACCATGCAGGTGCCTAGTCTCCAGCCACAACAATTTGCAGAACTTAAGCCTCTCTTGGTAAGAGAGGCTTATCCCTTCATTCCCCTCACCAATCTTGTTGCCCTTCCCTGTACACGCTCAAGTAAATCTACATCCTTCCTAAAATGAGGCCTCCAGACCTGTACGCAGTACTCAAGGCGTGGCCTGACCATTGCCTTATACAGAGGGATAATCAGTTCCTTTTCCCTGCTAGCAAAATTTCTTTATATCATTGACAAAACCCCATGACCTGCCCTGGCAGCCTGTCTGCATTGCTCAGAAAACTTCATATCTGCCTGCACAATTACTCCCAGGTCTTTTCATTTTCTACCACCTTAAGTGTAGTACCACACTGTTGGTACGTTTCTCTGGGGGCTTTTTTTTTTTTTTTTTTATGAAAACCCCAAACACGAAAGGTATCAAAACCTTATAGTACGTAGTACCATGCATGGGTTGAAGGAGAAGTATGGGGGGAGGGGGATGCCGGAAACTTTGCTCCAGAGAATAAACATGGGTTTCACCACTTCAAGCCTCTAATAAGAAAAGTGGTGGTATTTCACTGGTTGATGAAAGTCGTCTACCACCTGCTATTGCGTGAAAGGAAGCACTTCAACTACGACTATTTTATCGATGACATGTGGAGCGGATGACAGTCAGTGAACTGTTACTCTCCGAGAGAAAAAACAGTTCGCTAACTTGATGAAATCCATCTTGTGACACTTCTACCCATATGCAGTACTCTGCATTTGTCAAGGTTAAACTTCAGTTGCCACTTAGCCCATCTGCCCAAATTATCTAGATCCTGTTGCAGTAGCACACTGCCATTACTGTCATTAACAACCCTGCCAACCTTTGTATCATCTGCAAACTTCGACATTAAGCCTGATATACCTTCATCAATATCATTGATAAATATACAAAACAACAGTGGACCCAACACCGAACCCTGTGGAACTCCACTAATAACATTAGTCCACGAAGAGCAGCACCCATTGATTACCACCCTCTGTCTTCTCCCACTTAACCATCCTTTTATCCATTGTAGCAACTTACCCTTAATACCATTCTGCTCCAATTTGTACAGTAGTCTTCCATGCGCAACAGTGTCAAAAGCTTTCTTAAAATCCAAATATATGATATCAAAATTATTTTTTGCATCCAGTTCCTTTGTAACCACATCATAATATCCTATCAAATTTGTCAGACAAGACTTTCCCTTAACAAACCCATGCTGTGTCTGAATTATTACTACAGTCTTGTCTAGATGATCCTGCGATGCATCTTTAACCAGTGACTCCATTATTTTACCCGGAACAGAAATTAAACTAACTGGTCTGTAATTTCTCGTGTCACCCTTCGATCCCCCTAGGAGGGTAAAGCAGTAGAACTTCCACAAAATTAAGGACAAGGTAGTCCCAATAATTAATTTATTTAAATTAAAAGAAATCATGACTCATACCAGAGCAGCAAAACAAAAGGCTCAAGCTAATGGAAGTGCTGTGGCTCAGAGATAAACTGAGGGGGGGCAGTTGCCTTCTGAATCACAGCCTTCTAAAATGCACAGCTTGCATGATGTTTGTGGAGCATTCAGGTATGGGACATTATATTGCCATGGGGGATGTCTTTGTGTGCGCGCGATGCAAGGAATATATCGAAATCAGGCAACAACTGAGCGTTCTTATGGGCCTATATGAGAGATTGAAGGACAGGGTTGATGCCCTCGAAGAAACTAAATTGAGGGGCCCATCAATCTCTCAGCTGCCCACATCAACGCCAGAGCTTGCACGTGGTCATCGCACAACACAGCGGCAACCCCCAAGGCAGAATGCGCTGGTCCCAAAGGAACTAGTAGTTGTTGGTGACGCTATTGTCAGGGAAACGGGGAACATGCTTTGTAAAAAGGATAGGTGCAACAGGACCAGGGTATGTCTGCCAGGGGCAAAGGATAATGATGTTGTAGAGTAGATATCATCTTTTAAGGGCACAAAAGGTGATATAGTTGTACACATTGGCACCAATGATATCAAGAGTAGGAGACCAGCAGAATTGCTTAACAAGCACAGGTCACTGTTGAAAAAAAGCCGTGAAATAGGGTTGAATTTGAAAGTGTCTGCAATTCTGCCTAGACACGATAGGAGGGAATATATGATGAGAGCCTTGTCGATCGATTTGGCCCTGGAAAGATTGTGCAAAGCTCAAGGGGTAGAATTTTTTCCAGCCTGGACTGTACTTGTTAACAGGAGAGATTGCTTCTACAGGGATGGGATACACTTAAATAGAAAGGGTTCAAGAATATTTGCTGATACTATCGAGGCAGTGTTAGGTGTGTCGGAAAACTGCTAGCTTGGGGGGAGACAAAGACGAATAGCTTAACAGTAGCCACTGCCAGAGGTGAAAGAGATTCTTGCACTGCTTCTATTGGAATGAGCAGAAGCCTGAAAAACAAGATGCAGGATATTTCAGGGACTGCTGGTCTTGGCACATTATAGCCTTAGTAGCTAATGCGCCAATAAAAACAAAACCAACCATGAGACACTGCTGGGAGTCATTGCGGTACAAGTAAACACATGGGTTGTGTTAGGGTAGCTAAGAATAGAAATAGGTGCATGTATACTTGCGTGTACACAAATGCTAGGAGTTTAGTAAATAAATTTGATGAATTTGAGGTATTGCTCAAAACATCAAAGGCAGATATTGTTGGGATATCAGAGACGTGGTGTCACACAGATATAAGGAATGGAGAACTTTAATTTGGGGAGTACAACGTCTAGAGAAAGGGTAGACTGGATAGGAAGGGGGGAGGGGTTATGCTATTAGTTAAGAAATACATAAAATCCAAGGAAGTGAAGCCAGTGGACATCGCTGGACAGTGCAGTGTCAAGTCAGTTTGGTGTGACATAAGCATTGGGAGATCAAAATTGAGAGTAGGAGTGTGCTATAGGCCTAATGACTCTGATGAGTATAATAAGAAACTGTACAGGGAAATAGAGTGGGCCAGTAAATCAGAGAGTCTTATAATGGGAGATTTTAATTTCCCAGATATTGACTGGAATTTGAGGGCTGGTCACTCACACACTAGCAAGGCTTTTGTGGATTTATTGGATGATTGTTTTCTTCATCAGCATGTTCGGGAGGCAACTAGAGGGAGGAATACTCTTGATTTTATTATCAGCAGTGATTCTTCATGCATTAAGAATCTGCAGATAAATGAACTAATTATAATTATGAGAGCTTCTTTGGACTCAGGGGAGGTACCCATAGACTGGAGATGTACAAATGTAACCCCAATTCACAAAGGAGGATCAAAGGCTGACACAAGTAATTATAGACCTGTTAGTTTAACTTCTGTTCCAGGTAAATTAATGGAGGCACTGGTTAAAGAAGCACTGCAGGATCATCTAGACAAGAATTCAGTTATAGCTCAGACGCAGCATGGTTTTGTTAAGGGCAGGTCTTGCCTGACCAATTTGATTGGATACTATGATGTAGTCACAAAAGAACTGGATGCAGGGAATAACTTTGATATTATATATTTGGATCTTAGAAAGGCTTTTGATACTGTTGCACATGGAAGACTGCTGCACAAATTGGAGCAGTGTGGCATTGGAGGCAAATTGCTGCTATGGATAAGGGGATGGTTGAGTGGCAGAAGACAGAGAGTGGTAATCAATGGACACTGCTCAACGTGGACTAATGTTATTAGTGGAGTTCCTCAAGGTTCAGTGTTGGGTCCATTGTTGTTTTCGGTGTTTATGAATGATATTGATGATGGGATATCAAGTTTAATGTCTAAGTTTGCAGATGATACAAAGGTTGGCAGGGTCGTTAAGGACACTACTGACGCTATGCTGCTGCAACAGGATCTGGAAAGGTTGAACAGATGGGCTGAGAGGTGGCAAATAAAGTTTAACATTGACAAATGTAAAGTACTACATATGGGTAACAGTAACCCCAGAGCAATGTATCAACTCTGCGGTACTACACTGACAGTGGTGGAGAATGAAAAGGACCTGGGGGTAATTGTGCAGGCAGATATGAAGTTCTCTGAGCAGTGCAGACGAGCTGCAAGAGTAGCTCATGGTGTCTTGTCAATGATATACAGGAATTTTTCTAGCAGGGATAAGGAGGTGATTATTCCCTTGTATAAGGCAATGGTTAGGCCACATCTTGAGTACCGTATACAGGTCTGGAGGCCTCATTTCAAGAAGGATGTAGAGCTGCTGGAACGGGTACAGAGAAGGGCAACAAGATTAGTAAATGGAACAAAGGGTTGCTCTTACGAAGAAAGGCTTAAGTTTTGCAAATTACAGAGTCTGGAGACTAGGCACCGGCGAGGTGATCTGATAGAGGTGTATAAGGCTTTGAATGGTTTGAGCATGCTCAATGCCAATGGGATTCTTCATCTTTCTCAGAATAATCACCTCAGAGGGCATAAATTCAAATTGAGGAAGGACGGATGTCGGATAGATGTGCGGAAATTTGCCTTTGGCCAGCGGGTGGTTAGTTGGTGGAACCGACTTCCATCACTTGTTGTTGAAGTTGATAGCCTAAACAAATTTAAAGCTCAACTGGACAGGTATTTCGAACGAACGGAGGGGTGAAATGGGAGAGGGTTTTTTTTTTTTTTTTTTTTTTTTGGCTGATGCTGAATAAGCTTGCTTTCTTGCATCATATGCCCTTACTAATGCTAATGCTAATGCTAACTACTAGGTGGCAGTGATCACAGTGTGCTGAAGTGGGATTTACTCAAAGAGGTAACTACCATTAGGGGTAAAGGGAAGGGTTATTGCTTTCATAAAGGCGACTACGATGGACTGAGACAGTATTTAAATTCTATACAGTGGGACCAACTGATGATGTTACGAACAGCAAATGCAAAATGGAAAGCATTCAAAGAACTTATCTTGGAAGCTACTAGGCTTTACATACCAACTAAGAAATATTGTTCAAGGTTTAGGCCTAAATGGATGTCAGATGAACTGATGAGGCATAGGGCAGAGAAGAAACATGCATGGGATACATATAAATTAACACATGACACAGAAGCCTATGATAGATACAAGTTGATCTGTAACCAAGTTACAGATCAACTTGTATCTATCGGCGAAGGCAGATTACGAGAAATCTTTGGCAAGGGATGCAAAGAAAAACAGCAAAGAGTTCTTTACTTATGTAAACTCTAGAAAGAAGGGGATGAATCAGATTGGTCCACTTGATATTGATGGGTCAACTGTTGATGATCCTGCTCAGGTAGCTAACAAACTAAATGAATATTTTGTTTCGACATTCACACATGAGGAGTTATTTAGCGAGTGGAAAGTCAGAGGTGTATTCAACTCTAGCAGTAAGCTAGAGAATCTTGTAATAATTGAGAGTAAAGTGGAGGAGAAATTGTTGAAGATAAACACAAGAAAGGCATCCGGCGTGGATGGGATCTATCCAGTTATATTAAAGGGGGCAGCAGAGGAAGTAAGGAAACCCTTAGCCATAATTATGAGAGCTTCCTTGGACTCAGGGGAGGTACCCACAGACTGGATATGTGCAAATGTGACACCAATTCACAAAGGAGGATCAAAGGCTGACACAAGTAATTATAGACCTGTGAGTTTAACTTCTGTTCCAGGAAAATTAATGGAGACACTAGTTAAGGAAGCACTGCAGGATCATTTAGACAAGACTTCAGTTATAGCTCGGACACAGCATGGTTTTGTTAAGGGGAAGTCTTGCCTGACCAATTTGATTGGATACTATGATGCAGTCACAAAGGAACTGGATGCAGGGAATAAGTTTGATATTATATACTTGGATCTTAGAAAGGCTTTTGATACTGTTGCACATGGAAGACTGCTGCACAAATTGGAGCAGTGTGACATTGGAGGCAAATTGCTGCTGTGGATAAAGGGGTGGTTGAGTGGGAGAAGACAGAGTGGTAATCAGTGGACACTGCTCGTCGTGGACTAATGTTATTAGTGGAGTCCCTCAGGGCTCAGTGTTGGGTCCATTATTGTTTTCTGTATTCATAAATGATATTGATGATGGTATATCAAGCTAAATGTCGAAGTTTGCAGATGATGCAAAGGTAGGCAGGGATGTCAAGGACACTACTGACACTATGCTGCTGCAACAGGATCTGGAAAGGTTGAGCAGATGGGCTGAGAGGTGGCAAATGAAGTTTAACATTGACAAAAAATATAAAGTACTACACATGGGAAACAGCAACCCCAGAGCAACGTATCAACTCTGTGGTACTACACTGACAGTGGTAGAGAATGAAAGGTACCTGGGGGTGGTTGTGCAGGCAGATATGAAGTTCTCTGAGCAGTGCAGATGGGCGTCAAGAGTAGCTCATGGTGTATTGTCAATGATATACAGGAATTTTTCTAGCAGGGATAAGGAGGTGATTATTCCCTTGTATAAGGTAGTGGTCAGGCCACACCTAGAGTACTGTATACAGGTCTGGAGGCCTCATTTCAAGAAGGATGTAGAGCTGCTGGAATGAGTACAGAGAAGGGCAACAAGATTAGTGAATGGAACAAAGGGGTGCTCTTACGAAGAAAGGCTTAAGTTTTGCAAATTACAGTGTTTGGAGACTAGGCACCAGCGAGGTGATCTGATAGAGGTGTATAAAGCCTTGAATGGTTTGAGCATGCTCAATTCTGATGGGATTCTTCCTCTCGCTCAGAATAGCATTAGCATTAGTAGAGGCATTTGATGCAAGAAAGCAAGCTTATGCAGCATCAGCCAAAAAAAAAAAAAAAAAACCACTTCCACTTCACCCCTCTGTTCGTTCAAAATACCTGTCCAGCTGAGCCTTAAACTTGTTTAGGCTATCAACCTCCACCACAAGGGATGGAAGTCTGTTCCACCAACCAACCACCCGCTGGCTAAAGGCAAATTTCCGCACGTCTATCCTACATCTGTCTTTCCTCACTTTGAATTTATGCTCTCTCAGGTGATTTTTCTGAGCTAGAGGAAGAATTCCTTCAGCATTGACCATGCTTAAACCATTCAAGGCTTTATACACCTCTATCAGATCACCTTGCTGGTGCCTAGTCTCCAGACACTGTAATTTGCAAAACTTAAGCCTTTCTTCATAAGAGCACCCCTTTGTTCCATTCACTAATCTTGTTGCCCTTCTCTGTACTCGTTCCAGCAGCTCTACATCCTTCTTGAAATGAGGCCTCCAGACCTGTATACAGTACTCTAGGTGTGGCCTGACCATTGCCTTATACAATGGAATAATCACCTCCTTATCCCTGCTGGAAAAATTCCTATATATCATTGACAATACTCCATGAGCTACTCTTGCAGCCCGTCTGCACTGCTCAGAGAACTTCATATCTGCGTGCACAACCACCCCCAAGTCCCTTTCATTCCCTACCACTGTCAGTGTAGTACCACAGAGTTGATACGTTGCTCTGGGATTGCTGTTTCCCATGTGTAGTACTTTACATTTGTCAATGTTAAACTTCATTTGCACCTCTCAGCCCATCTGCTCAACCTTTCCAGATCCTGTTGCAGCAGCATAGTGTCAGTAGTGTCCTTGACAACTCTGCCAACCTTTGTATCGTCTGCAAACTTGGACATTAAGCTTGATATACCATCATCAATATCATTTATAAATACAGAAAACAATAATGGACCCAACACTGAGCCCTGAGGTACTCCACTAATAACATTAGTCCACGATGAGCAGTGTCCATTGATTACCAGTCTCTGTCTTCTCCCCCTCAACCACCCCTTTATCCATAGCAGCAATTTGCCTCTAATGTCACACTGCTCCAATTTGTGTAGCAGTCTTCCATGTGCAACAGTATCAAAAGCCTTTCTAAGATCCAAGTATATAATATCAAAGTTATTCCCTGCATCCAGTTCTTTTGTGACTGCATCATAGTATCCAATCAAGTTGGTCAGGCAAGACTTCCCCTTAACAAAACCATGTTGTGTCTGAGCTATAACTGAAGTCTTGTCTAAATGATCCTGCAGTGTTTCTTTAACCAGTGCCTCCATTAATTTTCCTGGAACAGAAGTGAAGCTCACAGGTCTATAATTACTTGTGTCAGCCTTTGATCCTCCTTTGTGAATTGGGGTCACATTTGCACATTTCCAGTCTATGGGTACCTCCCCTGAGTCCAAGGAAGCTCTCATAATTATGGCTAAGGGTTTGCTTACTTCCTTTGCTGCCTCCTTTAATATAACTGGATAGATCCCATCCACCCCGGGTGCCTTTCTTGTGTTTATCTTCAACAGTTTCTCTTCCACTTTACTCCCAGATATTTCAAGATTTTGTAGCTTACTGCTAGAGTTGAATACACCTCTGGCATTCCCCTTGCTGAATAACTCCTCATGTGTGAATGTCGATGCAAAATATTCATTTAGTTTGTTAGCTACCTGAGCAGGATCATCAACAGTTGACCCATCAATATCAAGTGGACCAATCTGATTCATCTCCTTCCTTCTAGATTTTACATAAGTAAAGAACTCTTTGCTGTTTTTCTTTGCATCCCTTGCCAAGGATTTCTCGTAATCTGCCTTCGCCTGCCTAACCTCCTTTGTAACTTGGTTGCATATCAACTTGTATCTATCATAGGCTTCTGTGTCATGTGTTAATTTGTAAGTATCCCATGCATTTTTCTTCTCTGCCATATGCCTCATTAGTTCATCTGACATCCATTTTGGGCCTAAACCTTGAACAATATTTCTTAGTTGGTATGTAAAGCCTAGTAGCTTCCAAGATAAGTTCTTTGAATGCTTCCCATTTTGAATTTGCTGTTGGTAACATCATCAGTTGGTCCCACTGTATAGAATTTAAATACTGTCTCAGACCATCGTAGTCGCCTTTACGGAAGCAATAACCCTTCCCTTTACCCCTAATGGTAGTTACCTCTTTGAGTAAATCCCACTTCAGCACACTGTGATCACTGCCACCTAGTGGTTCATTTATCTGCAGATTCTTAATGCATTAAGAATCACTGCTGATAATCAAATCAAGAGTATTACTCCCTCTAGTTGCCTCCCGAACATGCTGATCTAGAAAACAATCATCCAATAAATCCACAAAAGCCCTGCTAGTTCGTGAGTAACCAGCCCCCAAATTCCAGTCAATATCTGGGAAATTAAAATCTCCCATTATAAGACTCTCTGATTTACTGGCCCACTCTATTTCCCTGTACAGTTTCTTATTATACTCATCAGAGTCATTAGGCCTATAGCACACTCCTACTCTCAATTTTGATCTCCCAATGCTTATGTCACACCAAACTGACTCAACACTGCACTGTCCAGCGATGTCGACTGGCTTCACTTCCTTGGTTTTTATGTGTTTCTTAACTAATAGCATAACTCCTCCCCCCTTCCAATCCTGTCTATCCTTTCTGTAGACGTTGTACTCCCCAAATTGCAGTTCTGCATCCCTTATATCTGTGTGACACCACGTCTCTGATATCCCAACAATATCTGCCTTTGATGTTTTGAGCAATACCTCAAATTCATCAAATTTATTTACTAAACTCCTAGCATTGGTGTACACACAAGTATACCTGCACCTGTTTCTATTCTTAGCTACCCTAACACAACCCATGTGTTTACTTGTACCGCAATGGCTCCCAGCAGTCTCTGAAATACCATGCATCTTGTTTTTCAGGCTTCTGCTCATTCTAATAGAAGCAGTGCAAGAATCTCTTTCACCTCTGCCAGTGGCTGCTGTCAATCTATTGGTCTTTGTCTCCCCCCAAGCTAGCAGTTTTCCGACCCACCTAACACTGCCTCGATAGCATCAGCAAATATTCTTGCACCCTTTCTATTTAAGTGTATCCCATCCCTGTAGATGCAACCTCTCCTGTTATAATAATCACCTTAGAGGGCATAAATTCAAATTGAGGAACGACAGATGTAGGATAGATGTGCTGAAATTTACCTTTAGCCAGCGGGTGGTTGGTTGGTGGAACAGACTTCCATCCCTTGTCGTTGAAGTTGATAGCCTAAATAAGTTTATGGCTCAGCTGGACAGGTATTTTGAAAGAACAGAGGGGTGAAGTGGAAGTGGTTTCTTTTTTTTTTTTTTTTTTTTTGGCTGATGCTGCATAAACTTGCTTTCTTGCATCAAATGCCTCTTCTAATGCTAATGCAATGCAGTGTATGTTGTTGAACATAAGAAATTAAAGTAAATTAAGAAGTCAAATAATAATAAAATTAAAATAAGTGCTTACAGTATAACTTAGATGCAATAATAGGTGGTTATAAGTGAAAATTATTAAAGACATGATCTAACAAAGATTTTTTGGGAGAATTTGTATAAGAATGTAAAATGATAAGAACATGCAAGCAAGTACTATAAAGCAAGGGAATGATTCGAGGGAAGGGAAGAAAATGTAGATGAAAAAAGCGAAGATAGCAAGAGGTTAAGGGCAGTAGGAACGTTCATATCACCCTCGTATTGCACTAATAGCTTTACGAATGTGTAAAAAGGAGAAGTAGAAAGGAAAGAAAAACCCAAGAAAAAGATATTAAATGCTACTTAGCCAAGCTGGGATTGTAAAATCCCATCCTTTTAGAAAGTGCCCTGAGTAAGAGAGAGTTAGTAGAAAGAAAGAAAGAAACTAATACCAGATGCTTGCGATGTAAGAATTTTGCGAAAGGCCAAAAAAATAATTCGCACTTTTCAATAGATTTATTCTTTTACCTCATATATATAAACTTTTGTATCTTTTGTTGCTGCTACGCGAGCTCAGGTGCAACTTTCATATTATTTTTATTTTTATCTCTCTGTTATCTTTTCTGTTAACTTTTCACCCCATTTTTATCCTTATTTTATATATATATAATATTATTTAATATCGTCTAAGTATAATATATGTTAAAGATGTTAGTAATAGTGGTAGAGGCTAATGGTGTAATTTACACAAAGATTGCAGGTTATAGTGCAAACCGAGAAAACCAGTACGACGTAACATCCCAAGAAACATAAAATCTTATGTATGCGCCAAAGGTATCCTGGAAAAAAATATATATGCAATACAATGTAAGGTAAACCTTACATATAAAAATTATATTAAAATTTAAATTATGTTAATTATAGGTAAATAGATACATTGAAAGAGACTTTTGGGATTTGGAATGGTTTATTTATTAAATTTAGTTTTTGGATCTGGAATAGTTTATTTATTAAATTTATTAATGCATTTTACTTACTTTGGATATATATATATATGTATATATATATATATAATTACGAATAATAATAAAAATAAAAATAAATAGAGAAGCTGTATGGTATGTGTGGGGGAAGAAAATTAAGATTTAGATGGATTAGAATTGCGATAATATGAATTATGGATCAGGGACACTGCAAGCGCAAAGGTACCCTACAACCATAATGTATACATAAAATTATTTTTATGTGTAGAATATAGTAAGTATACATATAAGTATCGAATTTAACTAATGCTACTAATGAAAATACGGTGTACCCTGGGAGCGATATATGTGTTGAACAAAGGGTGGAAGAAAGGAAAAGAAAATAAGTGTAACGATATAAAATGAAAAGAACCAAAATGCAAATTTTGAAAAAACAACGACCAAGGTAGAAATAGCATTGCAGTATCTTTCATAATTTTTGTGTCTTCTTCAGAATTCGTCCACCAAAATTATGAAAAGGACAGCAATACTCTTACTTCTGTTTCTGACATGTTCTGTATGTCAAAGAGCACGTGCTCTTTCTGACATACAGAACATGTCAGAAAGAGAAGTAAGAGTATTGCTGTCCTTTTCATAATTTTGGTGGACGAATTCTGAAGAAGACACAAAAATTATGAAAGATACTGCAATGCTATTTCTACCTTGGTCGTTGTTTTTTCAAAATTTGCATTTTGGTTCTTTTCATTTTATATCGTTACACTTATTTTCTTTTCCTTTCTTCCACCCTTTGTTCAACACATATATCGCTCCCAGGGTACACCGTATTTTCATTAGTAGCATTAGTTAAATTCGATACTTATATGTATACTTACTATATTCTACACATAAAAATAATTTTATATATATATCATTAATCGTAATCATTAATTTTAAGTTCTATACTCTATAATGAATAAACTTTCAGTTGTAATGTGGTTGTAGTTATGTGGCGCTAATGCTATTGTAGGAATAATTAATTGAACATTATATGCACATTAGTAGTATTAGGGCATGAATTTATTTAATTTTTAGGTTTACATTTGTGGTGTAAAAAATTTTTTTTTTGCTTTTCTTTTTTTGGATGGGTGGCATAGCAGTTGTCGGTTCACCTATTGATCTGTGTTCAAAAATTAAAATGAAATCAAGTAAAGGAATATAAAAAGTAATTTTTAAAATGAATATAAAAGTTAGAGAAAAGAGGAAAATTATTATTGAATAAAAATAAAGTTAGAGAAGGAGGTGGGGAAAAGGGGGTTATTAGGAATAAAATTAGGAAAATTGCATTCATTCACATAGTCATCTCTCTGCTACTTTGCTTTGAGCGGAGAGAGAGCCATAATAAATGAATGTCTCGTGCATACCCATTTCTGTAGTCCCAGTAATAGTTTTATTAACTTCATTATCATATTTAGTTATAGGTATCCTAATTATAAAATAGCTGAAAATGTAATTTCAGATTGGTATTAACAGCAAACGGAATTGGGACCCAAAGCCCAACAGGTATGCATCAGTATAAAGTACAAGGTATTTACCTGCAATCATTATGGATGATGGTTGGTATAAGAAATTACTTAAATCAGCCCAGATGCCAAATTTATAGGTGCTGGGGCACCACCGTGACTATTTTGCTTGTCTGGCGGTAATTATAATTGATTAATCAATTGATCTATTTATTTAGAACTACATGTTTCCAATTTGTAGGGATTAAGTATTACATTTGTAATAGTTCATTTGGGTGAGAGGTAAATACATACAGGAATAGATTATATTTAGACATTTTAATACTATGTTAATGATGTTATCCACTGGACAAGGACTGGTATAACCTTTCTATAGCATAAAAGCCAGCTTATGCCTAGCAGAATTTAGGCGCCTCCATGGCCAGGTGGGCAGGAGCAGCAGTGCGTAGCACACGCTTCTTGATTAGACCAGGGTTCGAGCCCGTGCCCACCAAATACGGAGGATGCGGAAAGGTCACGGAATGACCACCGCATATCCCCAGAGCAATATGGCCTTAGTTGCTAATGTTCCTAAAAACCAAATAATAAACAATAAATAATAAACATAAGCCTAGCAGATAACTATTTACATATTTACATCCTCCCACAGTAGTGATTTTTATCCTTACGATGCATTGGAATTTATTTTGACTATAAACTGGTGGCGGAGTGAAGCATAATGTGTATATGTGATATAGCTTTGCTGTAAATTATACGTATAATTATCCAGCAAAATATGCCAGGAAATAGTCTGCTTAGGCTATTATGCATCTAAAGTAGTGGGATTGGTAGGCAATTTGATCCAGTCAGGGTCAGCCTGAGAACTATTATTGTTGTTGTTATTGTTTTAGTTTTAAGATTTGAATTCTGGAAATCCAGGTTACAGTGTATGAGACATTCATTTATTATGGCTATATATATACTTGGCTATATATTATTACATCATTATTATGGCTATATATAATTTGCTATATATTATTATTATGGCTGTATATTATTATGCCCGCAATTGAAGCAAAAGAAGATACTCTGTCAACTTATTGCATGGGTGGATATGTTGCGCACTGCTTGGAACCTTGTAACACCAAAGACTATTGAAAATTGTTTTCGTCATGCAGGATTTTCTAAAATGACGGATTTAATACCTACTCAAGAGTCTCAAAACAATCAAGAAGCTGAACTGACATTCAGTGAAATGTTTGGGTGTGTTTCATCTCTTTTAGAAAGTTCGGTATCTTTGGATGAATTTGTCGCAGCGTACACCAATTGATACTAATTTGTGTACAGTGCCGATTTTAACAGATAGTGATATTTTGGTCATCGTCCGGAAGTGGATCCCGTGAGTGATGATAATGTAGATGATGACATCGATTTGTTAGTTCCTGTTCCTACTACATCAGAAATGCAAAAATTGATAAAATGGTTATACAGTTTTATGTAGAAAATATCTTAACAATAGGCAGTGGAAAGATATTTAGATGTACATACGAGTGGTGAAATGAACCAAACGATGGACGATATTGAACAATTTGTAGATAATAAGATGATAAATAACATGGTGCAAAAAAAAATCAGATTTTTTTCCAAAAAATAATTAATATATATTTTTTTAATTTTTACATATTGTATACATTTTTTTATCTGATAAAGTCAATGAGCATATTAAGTGCTAATAAATTGTGTTTGTAAAATGTCCCTTGTGTAGTGTTATATAGTGCACAAAATGTTAACTTGTTTAAACTTTCTATCTTAACTCTTTTGATTATTATGAAATCAGAAACATTGGTGAGTTTTTTTTTTTTACTTTTAACACAAAAAGTATTTCTGTTCCCATGGTTTCATGTTAAATGATTTCCACTGTATTTGTAAAAGAATAAGAGAAGTTTACCTCAATATGATACATAGAACACTTCCAGAAATTAAAACGAAAACAATTAAAAAATCTAAAATCTTATATTACAGTAATAAATAATTAAAAATCAATCAAACACAATTAAAAATCAATTTAATGCAATTAAAAATTAAGTAAAAAAAATTGCAAAACGATTTTCCTTCCTGAAGCTGACAACGCTTTTTGACCATATGTCATGATCACAGGAATGAAAATTACCAAATAGGGTTGAACATGAAACTTAAATAGGGATTATTTGTCTTCATGCATACATGTAAAAGACCACAAATCGGAGATGGTATATGACTGGCAAACATTAACAGAATTCTCGTGTAATTTAATTTCAATGGTTTCTGCAATTAATAGTCTCGTATAATTACATTGGACATTAAGTATTTTGGCCTCGTTAAATAAAAAAGGGTTTTTCATTAACAGCATGAAAGGCTAATTCTGATGCTGCTGAACAAGAAGCATGAACTGAGGCCACGTTTTAATTAACACAAAAATTCTGAGGAAACCGCTTAAAACCTTGGTAAGACGAATCGCAATCACAGCAAGAAATGTATACCAGATTTATTTGTGTTGCAAACGAGGAAAGGACTGAGCGATTGTTCAGCATAGTGTATGTAATTTCAGTATTGGCCTGGCTACAATTTTAAATTTGGTATTTTTATTTTTGATATCAACGTAGAACATATGGAGCATTATAGCTCTGGTTCATGCTATCAAATTATATAGGGTGATTTGGGTGGGGGTAGAGGGGTTTTTTTTTTTTTTGTTTGTTTGTTTGTTTGTTTGTTTGCTGGCGCTGTGGAAATTAACATAGTGCGGGATAAATTGCTAGGGTGAGATTTGGGTGGGGGTAGAGGGTTTTTTTTTTTTTTTGTTTGCTGGCACTGTGGAAATTAACATAGTGCGGGATAAATTGCTAGGGTGAGATTTGGGTGGGGGGTAGAGGGTTTTTTTTGTTTGTTTCCTGGCACTGTGGAAATTAACATAGTGCGGGATAAATTGCCAGGGTGAGATTTGGGTGGGGGGTAGAGGGTTTTTTTTGTTTGTTTCCTGGCACTGTGGAAATTAACATAGTGCGGGATAAATTGCCAGGGTGAGATTTGGGTGGGGGGGTAGAGGGGTTTGTTTTTTGCTCTCAGGCTTGGGCAGCTTGGGGGTGGGATTGCTGCCGCCCTCTGGTCTAGCACTTCCACCAGAGGGTGCAGGAGTTTTGTGCGGTCAGCACAGACAGTATAGTTTGCCTTTTGAAGTTGCTTTCTCCATGTTCATAAGGATGAGCATCAGGTAGCAGTTATCCTAGGTGATGACTGGTCTCTGGTGGCTAGGTATCCTGTACAAGCATAATAAAATCAAGTATATTAGGTGGATTTGGACAAATGTCTAGGGGCCACCAAAGACAATAATAAATAAATAATAATAATAATAAAATATCAAATTACACACACACACACACACACACACACACACACACACACACACACACACACACACACACACACACACACACACACAGAGTGCTTTTTTTGGGACAGTGACGTGTGACATTTGGATGCAGTGCACTTTGAAATTTGTAATATTCCATAAATTTTTTTCACGTTTACCTACTATTCAAATAGACTTAAAATTATTTAACTAAATTTGCATTTCCCACTGTCTATTGTTAAGATATTTCTACATAAAACTGTATAACCATTTTCATAATTCTAAATTACTCAGTCGGACCTCTGTTTAACGAAGTCCTTTTATAGTGAATCATTTAGAATTCCCCTTGAAAGTAATGTTTAAAATACTTTCCGTTGAGCAAAGAAAATTTTCATACTGTGAACGGAGAGAATTAACTCGGTACGCATTGTTCGCTTTTCTAGCCTTCAGGCAATTTAGGCAATTAGTGTGCTGCCTGAATTAAGAGAGCTAAAGGGATTACCATTCTGCAACTTAGTGGTACCTGGTAAAACCTATCCGACCACCTGTCCCACATATGGAGAAGGTGTCGCACTGGTCAACAGTGAGCAGATCAAGGGGTATTCCCAATGGCCTCTAGTCCACCTTCTACTGCAGTGGTGTTCAAACTTTTCCCGTACTGAAGCCATATTAAAAAAAAGTTCAAAGCTAGATTTCTTTATGCTGATTTAGTTGACTTTCCGGGCAGGCCGTAGGTTGGACACCGCTGTGAATCAATTGTAAGTGCCCAGTTCGAGAATTAGGAGAGAGCGATTTTCTTTTTCCTCAAAAAATAATCATCTGTTCTTTCGCGGATGTGCGTTACCGAAATTTTTCCCTATCTGTTTACACGATCACAGTACCTGAATATCTGAATGACACTGACATTTTGGACAGTTTCAAAAAAAAAAAAAAAGAAAGAAAGAAAAAATAAAATTCAGATTTAGGAACTAATGACAACATCGATGACAAGAGAAGGAAAACGAGGACAACAAAGGCTTAAACATTCTAAACAGAATTGTTGCCATTTGGTGAAAATGAAGTTAGAAAATTGTCAATTAGGTTACAGTTAAATGAAAGAGATACAATTCATGGATTTCGGGAATACTTAATTGAAAAATGATTTCGGAAGAATTGAAGCATTTGATGGACACTCTGAGTACGATACCAATTTCATCGAGTTGTTGTTGACAATGTGAACAAAGATTTTCACAAATGAATCTTATCTCCAGCCCAACAAGAGCTTCTTGATGACAAAAATAGTTTCTTCACTATTGTTTCTTAAAATTGCAGACCCCACTGACCTGCTTCGATCCAGCCAAATATGTGGATTCATGGCTGGTTCGGAAACGTCATTCAGCAGTGACACACAAAGAGGAAGAAAAGAAGTCGGCACAGGGTGTTGAATGAGAACTTAATCAAAATTTGGAATATTCTACAAAAACTTTGTGAAATTAATTTTACTTATGTTATTTATTTTTACTTATTATTTTTAGGATCCGTAGTCTAACGAAAGACCCTTATAATGTCACTCGGTTGTCTGTCTGTCGCAGCATTGTATCTCTGGAACGACTCAACCTATTGACTCAAAATTTTGCGTGGGTTTGTACATCATGTGGGCCAACATAATGCCATATTGATTGTTGTTGACAAAAATTTGTCTAAGAAATGGTACTGTGAAATGGGGGGGACAGAAATGTTGTCGACAACCTATAGCTTATTATACACCATTGTATAGAGCTGAACGAGTAGGTTTAAAATATAATTAAAAAAAAAAAAAAATGGTGGCACCAGACAGGAAAATGTGAGTAATTTTCGTGTCCCGCCACTATTTCCATCGCTAATGGAGCTAAAAATTTAAAAATCACATTAGCTATGCGTTATTCGATGCTTATCAAGGAAAAACTATTCTGATTGAAATCTATCATTTAATTTTTATGTTAAAATTTGAAAAAAAAAAAATTGCACTTCGATAGCAAGCTTTTTTGTACTAAGTAACTCTCCTTTTGGTGACAGAAAGGTTGCTAAATAGTTAGTTAATAATTCTATAAGGGTCATTTATAAATTTTGAGACGAAAAGTATTTTTTAAAAATTGTCAAAGCCGGAGTTGTCTCAGCAAGGAGGTACTCAGAGCCAGTGTTGCAGCACTGGTGGTGGGTAGGCACCTGCGCAGAACCTTCTCATCCATCTGCTGTGCATGAAAGACCACTGCAAAGTCCATACATTACAGTACGGTGTGGATTCACAGCAGAGTTTATAATCAGCCATTTTTCTTTGAAGAGTATACACCTCATGGCTCCGTAAGGTGTACGGTAACTAGTCCACGGTACTGCGCTCTTCTAAGAGATCACATTATTCCTGCTCTGCAAGAAAGGCAATGTCTGGAGACCGTAGTGTTCATTGAAGGTGGTGCCCCTCCCCACGTTGATTGACAAGTGAAGGATTTGCTCTATTCAACATTCGGAAAAGATCACATCATTTCTAGAGGTTTTCCACAGTTCTGGCCAGCCCGATCACAGATCTCAATCCCTATGATTTCTGGCTATGAGGATACATGAAAAACAGAGTTTACCATGGTGGCATACAGCTTGCTTGCTTGCTTGTCAATTTGAAAGCAAGCATTAAACAGCAAGAAGCCAACATCCCCAACGAGATGCTACATAAAACTGGCACACACAGTCCTCCAATTTCAGAATGTCCTCTCAAGTAAGGGAAAGCACATAGAACAATATATGTAGATTTCTAAGTTCTGATGTTAAAATCTAATCCTAAGTTAAGTATTCCATCTCATGTTTACGGTGTCAGTTTCTCCCTTAATGGCAGTAATTTGAACTAATTTTTTTTCTTCTACAAATCGCTTCCCCATACCCTAACTGACATACCCACCGATTTTCACAGCACTATTGCTAACCATTTTGACACTAGGGTCTCCTGAATAGCGAAACTTATTTTATAATAACTGGTATTTTATATTACTTTATATTACTGGTAAAAATTCCTCCCTCTTTTTCCACTGTTATCCAATATTTTTTCTCTTGCAAGACTGTCCTGCAAACATAGAAGACAGCAGTACTTCGTAAAACCCCCCTGAAGACCAACAAGAAATCCAGTTAAAGATCACCACAGACATTCCAAGCAAAGTCATGTCATTTTATTGAACTCAGGATCTTAGCATTAGTAGAGGCATATGATGCAAGAAAGCAAGCTTATACAGCATCAGCCAAAAAAAAAAAAAAAAAAAAAAAACCAGCAGATCTACATCCTTCTTGAAATGAGGTCTCCAGACCTGTATACAGTACTCAAGGTATGGCCTGACCATTGCCTTATACAAGGGAATAATCACCTCCTTATCCCTGCTAAAAAAATTCCTGTATATCATTGACAAGACACCATGAGTTACTCTTGTAGCCCATCTGCACTGCTCAGAGAACTTCATATCTGACTGCACAATTACCCCCAGCTCCTTTTCATTCTCTACCACTGTTAGTGTAGTACCACAGAGTTCATAGGTTGCTCTGGGGTTACTGTTTCCCATATGTAGTACTTTACATTTGTCAATGTTAAACTTCATTTGCCAACTCTCACCTCATCTGCTCAACTTTTTGAGATCCTGTTGCAGCAGCATAGTGTCAGTAGTGTCCTTAACAACCCTGCCAACTTTGTATCATCTGAAAACTTGGACATTAAGCTTGATATATCATCATCAATATCATTTATAAATACGGAAAATAATAATGGACCCAACACTAAATCCTGAGTCTCTCCACTAATAACATTAGTCCACGATGAGCAGTGTCCATTGATTACCACTCTCTGTCTTCTCCCCTCAACCATCCCTTTATCCATAGCAGCAATTTGCCTCCAGTGCAACAGTGCTCTAATTTGTGCAGCAGTCTTCCATGTGCAACAGTATCAAAAGCCTTTCTAAGATCCAAATATATGATATCAAAGTTATTCCCTGCATCCAGTTCTTTTGTGACTGCATCATAGTATCCAGTCAAATTGGTCAGGCAAGACTTTCCCTTAACAAAACTATGCTATGTCCGAGTTATAACTGAAGTCTTGTCTAGATGATCCTGCAGTGCTTCTTTAACCAGTGCCTCCATTAATTTTCATGGAACAGAAGTTAAACTCAAAGGTCTATAATTACTTGTGTCAGCCTTTGCTCCTTTGTGAATTGGGGTCACATTTGCACGTCTTCAGTCTATGGGTACCTCCCCTGAGTCCAAAGAAGCTCTCATAATTATGGCTAAGGATTTGCTTACTTCCTTTGCTGCCTCCTTTAATATAACTGGATAGATCCCATCCACCCCGGGTGCCTTTTCATGTTTATCCTCAACAATTTCTCCTCCACTTTCCTCTCAGTTACCTGTGACACGCTTTCATATTACTGCATTTACTTTCAAGTTACTTCAATGGATAAAGGGATGGTTGAGTGGGAGACAACAGAGAGTGGTAATAAATGGAGACTGCTCTACATGGACTAATATTATTAGTGGAGTCCCCCGGGGTTTGGTGCTGGGCCCATTATTGTTTTGTATATTTATCAATGATATCAGTGAATGTATATCAGGCTTAATGTTCAAGTTTGCAGATGATACAAAGGTTGGTAGGGTTGTTAATGGCAGAATGCTACTGCAACAGGATCTAGAAAAGTTAGGCAGATGGGCTGAGAAGTGGCAACTGAAGTTTAACATTGACAAATGCAAAGTACTCTATATGGGTAGCAGCAGTGCTTTTTTTGATAAAAAATTGGTGCCGATAGTCATTTTTTGCTATCAGGAAAAATTGAAAATTAAAAGGATATGAAAAGTACTCTAAAAGTTTTTTTTTTCTGATATTGTTACTTTCGTAGTAATGTTTTTGGAATAAGAACAACAAATTTAGTATATCAACACAGTTTATTAAGCATAAATTTATTATTCAAGTATATTAAAAAAATAAGTAAAAGATGAGTAAAATAAGTAAATAAATCGATCAACTACTGAGTGCCGAGCACTCAGGATGAAGGGTCCGTAGTTACGAATGATCGTTAGTGTAGTATCTCAAATAGAGAGCTTTATGGTAACTGAAAAAAAGTTTATAATACCCCGGCTTGGCCTAAAACTGAGAAACTAACAAAAACGTCTATTTGAGTCTTTGCAGTTTTTGTGAATGACCAAGGGTGGGAGAAGCGACTGGCAGGTGAGGGCTGTGCAAGACTCCCTGCAGGCACCTCTCCACCACTGCCACCTCAACACTGGCTCTCCGAGTACCTCCTTGCCGGGACAACTCTAGCTTTGAAAATTGTTAAAAAATACTTCTCGTCGCAAAATTTATAAATGACCTTTATAACTAACTATTTAGCAACCTTTAGGTCACCAAAATAAGAGTTACTTAGTACAAAGAAGCGTGCTTCGAAGTGCAATAAAATTTTTTTTTAAATATTAACACAAAAATTAAATAATAGATTTCAATCGGAATAGTTTTCCCTTGATAAACATCGAATAACGCATAGCTAATTTGATTTTTAAATAATTTTTAGCTCTGTTAGTGATGGAAATAGAGGGGGGAAGACACAAAAATTACTCACATTTTCCTGTATGGCACCGCCATTGTTAATTTTAAAAATATTTTAAAATTATATTTTAAACCTACTCGTTGAGCTCTTTCCAATGATGTATAATAAGCTATAGGTTATCAACAACATTTTTGTTCCCCCCATATCCCCCCCCCTATTTCTCAGACAAAGTTTTCAACAACGATCAATATGGCGTTATGTAGAAATCCATGCAAAATTTCAAGTCAATAGGTTGAGTGGTTCCAGAGATACAATGCTGTGACAAACGGATGGACGAACAGACAGACAAGCGAATGACATTATAAGGTCCTGCGTTAGACTATGGCCCCTAAAAATAATAAGTAAAAATAAATAACATAAATAAAAATAATTTCATAATAAAGGTTTTGTAGAATATTCCAAATTTTTATTAAGTTCTCTGCCGACTTCTTTTCTTATTCTTTGTGTGTCTCTTGCTTAATGACGTTTTCGGAGCAGCCACGAATCAACATATTTTGCTGGATCAAAGCGGGTCAGCAGTGGGCCTACAAACAGTAGTGAAGAAACTGTTTTTGTCATCAACGAAGCTCTGGTTGAGCTGACAATCAGATTCATTTGTGAAAATCCTTGTTCACATTCACTCGATGAAATTGGTATCATACTCAGAGCATCCATCAAATGCTTCAATTCTTCCGAAACCATCTTTTCAATTAGGTATTCCCAAAATCTACAAATTGTATCTCTTTCATTTAACTGTAACCTAATTGACAATTTTCTTACTTCAGTTTCACCAAATGCCATCATTTCACGTTTAGGTTTAATACTTTCGTTGTCCTCATTTTCTTTCTCTTGTCATCGGCATTGTCACTAGTTCCTAAATTTGAATTTTTTTTTTACTGTGAACATCTAAACAGAGATGGGGAAGATTTTGTATAATGCACTTTCGCAAAACAACAGATGATTATTTGTCGAGGTAAAAGAAGATCACCCTCTCCTAATTCTCGAACGGGACACTTACAGTTGATTCATAGCGGTGACCAACCTACGGCCCGCCAGGAAAGTGAACTAAAACAGCATTTTAAATTTTGTTAATTATCAAAAAAATGTTCTTATTAAATGTTTTGTTCAGTAAATGTAATTGCGTATTGTACTTAATAAAATTTTCGAATATTTTCAATTTTATTTTTACGTGCAACAAGATATGGAAAAAGGAACACACTAAAGAAATTTAACTTCGAATTTTTTTTGAATATGGCTCCTGTATGGGAAAAGTTTGGACACCACTGCAGTAGAAGGTGGACCAGACCTCATTGGGAATACCTCTTAATCTGCTCACTGCTGACTAACGCAACTTCTCCATATGTGGGACAGGTGGTCGAATAGGTTTTATCAGGTACCACTAAGTTGTAGAATGGTAATCCCTTTAGCCCTCTTAATTCGCGCAGCAGCACTAATTGCCTAAATTGTCTGAAGACCAGAAATGTGAACAGTGCGTGCCGAGTATATACTCTCCTAATCTGTTCACTATATTAAAATTCTCTCGCTCAACGGAAAGTATTTTAAATGTAACTTCCAAGGGGAATTCAAAATAATTCGCCATAAAAGGATTTCGTTAAACAGAGGTCCGACTGAGTAATTTAGAATTGTAAAAATGGTTATACAGTTTTACGTAGAAAATATCTTAACAATTGACAGTGAAAAATGAATTTAGTTAAATAAGTTTAAGCTTTTTTGAATAGCAAATTTAAGGAATATTGCAAATTTCAAAGTGCATTACATCCAAATGTCACACATCACTGTTAATAAAGGTGCCAGTACGTCGTACCATCCCAAAAAAAGCACTGGGTTAGTAGTAACCCAAGAGGAACGTACCAACTGTGTTGTACTACACTCAGGGAGATGGAGAATAAAGAAGACCTGGGAGTAATTCTGCAGTCAGATATGAAGTTCTCTGAGCAGTGCAGATGGGCTGCCAGAGCAGTTCATGGAGTTTTGTCAATGATATATAGGAATTTTGCTAGCAGAGACAAGGTGATGATTATCCCCTTGTATAAGGAAATGGTCAGGTCACACCTCGAGTACTGTATACAGTCTGGATGCCTCATTTTAGGAAGGATGTAGAGTTGCTAACACAAGTACAGAGAAAGCAAGTTCTCAAGTTCTGCAAGTTGCAGCATCTGGAGACTAGGCACCTGCGAGGTGATCTGATTGGGGTGTATAAGGCCTTGAATGGTTTGAGCAGACTCAGTGCTAACGGGATACTTCCGCTTGCTCAGATTAAGAACCTGAGGAGGCATAGATTCAAATTGAGGAAAGACAATGGTAGAATAGATGTGTGGAAGTTTGCCTTTAGCCAGCGGGTAGTTGATTGCTAGAGCAGACTTCCATCTGTTGCTGTGGAAGTTGATAGCTTAAATAAATTTAAGGCTGAACTAGACAAAGATTTGCAGTGAAGTGACTAAATGGGTGAAATGGGAAGGTGTTTTTTTTTTTTCCCCCTTTTTGGTTGATGCTGTATAAACTTGTTTTCTGGCATCATATGCCTCAACTAATGCTAATGCTAATATGTTTCTTTCACACCAACAGCATGAAATAGATGAACTGATAGGAATGTATTTCGATTATGCAGCAAAATGCTTTTAAAAATAGAATAGAATAGAATCTTTAATTGCAGCATTGATAGACATACAATTAGTCCCATCACGGCATGGTGGTGCCAGGGGTTTACAAAACATCTTAAACTTAATCTTAAGGCATCAATAAATATACTGCATTGATATCATTGTGTTCATTGCCAAGTTTGTTTAGAAGATGCTAAATGCTTTACAGAAACACATACCGTCTTCCATAGTGAAATATTTGGGAACATTTTGGGACATTTTCAATATACTGTCATTTTAGTTCCTGATTGAAGTTCTTGCTATATTGTAGGAACAGCAAAAGGCACACTTTTAATTTTCCTATTTGGTCACATCCTCAGATTTGTGATGCAGGTAATACAGCACATATATGACCCCCAAGTTTTGTTCTGATCACCAGTCTTGCAGCCAGAGCACAATGACTATGCACAATTAGTACTACTCTAGATTTATTCCTCTGAGTTTTTGTTTTTATTATTATTATTATTATTACTAGCCATATAGTGCAAGAAAGCCTGATGCTTATGCTGCACCAGCTAAAAAAAATTTCCAAGTTACCCTGAGAGAGAGAGAGAGAGAGAGAGAGAGAGAGAGAGAGAGAGAGAGAGAGAGAAAAGTAGAAGGGAATTACCAAGAAAGAGAAGAATGATGATATCCAGCTCAGGACCCTAGGTGTGCCAAGCCCATACTCACCAGATGTGTGAGCCCCTAGGGTTGTAAACCATCCAAACGTGTAGCAGAATTTGTACAGTGTTTCAGACACTTCCTTTGCTTCTGTTTATAATCTTAATAATACAATGCTAAGCAAAACAGACAAACATGTGATAGATATGCAGATAAAACTGAACACATGCACACACTACATCTGTCTTTCTGTTACTGAAAGAGAGGTGGGAGGCAGATGGAAAAGATTGAATATGTTAACCTTCCCTTACTCCATCTATGAGCATGTGCAAACATTATTCGCAGGTAAGACCCCAACACATCCCTGTCACACTAATTCTTTATGTTTTGTAGTAAGGTATATGTATTTATGGGTAAACACAGAAACCTGTATATATAGAAATTATGATGTGATTTAAAATTTTTCAAAATCTAAACTAAGAATTATTTTCGAAATCTATGCATAAAAAGTGACTGCAAACAGATTATATTTAACTCCACTAATATATCAGCTGTTTGCAGTCAATTTTTATGCGTAGATTTCGAAAATAATTCTTAAAGTTAAGAATTATTTTCAAAAGTAAATCTTTGGCTAGTATTGTCAGGGGACACAGAAACCTAGAATAAGTGAAAACTAGGCTGCAGTCATTAAGGGGGCAATGCAAGCTATGGTAGATTGAGAAGTCTTTGGCTAAGAATTTAAAGAAATGTATCAAAGAATTCTTTGTTTATGTTGACACTAGAAAGAAAGGAATGAAACACATTGGACCACAGGTCACGAATGGCATAACTATTGATAATCCTGTACTGATTGCTGAAAAACTGAATAAATATTTTGCATCTATATTCAAATGTGAAGTTTTTAGGGGTGGGAATGCCAAAAGTATACCATGTTATAACAGGGAGCTTTTGATTTTCTGTTAACTGAGAAGAAAGTGAAAAGAAATTGCTGAAGCTAAGTAAACAACATGGTACCTGGGACTATGGAATCTACCTAATTATATTAAAAGAATTAGCAAAAGAGGTAAGCAAAGCTTTAGCCATAATTATGAGAGCATCGTAGGATCCTGGGGATGTCCCTATTGACACTGGAGACATGCAAATGTTTCTCCTATTCACAAAGGGATGGATCAAAGAGCTAAATTATTATTATTATTAGCCATATGGTGCAAGGAAGCCTGAGGCTTTTGCTGCATCAGCCAAAAAAAAAAATTTTTCTAAGTTTCCCACAGAGAGAGAGAGAGAGAGACAGAGAGAAAAGAAGAAGAAACACGAGTCAGAAGTAGAAGGGAATCACCAAGAAAGAGAAGAATGATGATATCCAGATCAGGACCCTGGGTGTGCCAGATGTGAGACTTATAAGTTTGACTTTTGTGCCAGGGAAAATAATGGAGTTAATGGTTGAAGAAGAAATGTAGAATCATCTTGAGACAGGAACACAAGTTATACAGAAATAACAGTATAGACCTGTTAAGGGGAAGATTGTTAATTAGTTACTATGAAGTAGTAACTAATTAACAATCGGGCCTCCGTAGCCGAGTGGGCAGGAGCGGGAGTGCAGTAGCACACGCTCTTTGAGTAGACCGGGGGTTCAAGCCCCTGACTGCTGAATACGGTTGATCTGCCAACCTGCACTGGACCAGCGTGGCAGATTATGGTCCATTTCCCCTCAGCATGAATCGTTGAGGAGGCTTCCATCCTGCAGTGGGTTGATAATGGCTGCACTTTACTTTTTTTTTTTTTTTTTTTATGAAGTAGTCACAAAGGAACTGGATCCAAAACAAAAGTTTTCACATCACATATTTTTGATTTAAGTAAATCTTTTGATACTGTTCCACGTCAATGGCTTCTGTGCTATTTGGAGCAGTGTTGCAATGGGGCAAGTTACTGCTATATGTGTAAAGTGAAGGTTAAATGGTTGGGAAACAAAGTGGTTAAAATAAGGTTTTTGATATTGGTATGCTATAGAAAATTATGTTATTATTTCTGTTCTCCGAAATTTTCTAATAAGAGTTTAGGGAACAGCAAACCCTCAAAACTTGTAACTGTAAACAAAACTTATTTACTTCAGAGGCTAGAAACCTTTCCCACCATATTAGCTATTTTAAAAATAAACTATGCACTTAACCTAGCACAATTTTTTACAAGTGCATTTCTTTCTTAAATAAAAATAAACTGTTTGTAGAATTTATCTTTTTTTTTTTTTATTTTATAAAACACATTAAATATTTGAAGAAAACTTAAATATTAAATCAGTAAGCATTTGTGTGATGCTGAAAATTATGTTTTTGTAGTTCCATTCGGAGAAATGGAATTATAAACCATTAAGAAAATATAACATGAAGAAGTTCCTGAAATGGGCAAATAATGAGCCAGCCAGAGCAGAAAAAAATAAGGTGGGCAAGTTTTAGGGTAATGAAACACTAACTTTCTCATAACAGCTACAATTTGAATTGTAAATGATACCACAGAAAAGGTTAGGCTGGCAAAGGCAAATTAATAGAAATTGCTGGTTAAGAGGGCAAAGAAGGTGGGAGGGTATATTTCACATATACTAATACAAAGAAAATAAGAACAAATCAGACCCTTCTGTATTGAGAAAGTCTTAGATAATCTAGCTGATATGGATGAATTGAATAGGTAATTTGCATCAATATTTACAAAGGATCTTTCGTGATGAGAAACTATTCAAGTGAAGTGGGAAACATGAAAGCAGTGATATTGAAATTTCAGACTATTTATTATTTAAAAAATATAATAGAAATATGTAAATATGTTGTAATTAACTGTTAGAACAAGTTTCTACCTGGCCATGTAGAATCGGAGAGCTTGTATAGATTTATGAGGGATTAAATAAATATTTGAAAGAAGTAAATGTAAAACCTAGGATGACTTCCGTTATATCTCATTTTTATTATTATTCAACTTTGTGGAAGGTAGGTCTGATGAAGCAACTTTTGCAATCCTCCTCCCCCCCCCTTTGCAGTGGGATTTAAACCCCAGTCCATGATATTGGTGGTCCAGCATTGTAACCACTAGGCTAATGGGAGGTTTTTCTGCCCCATTACGGATACCGATACCAAAGTGCATGGGGTGGTTGGTTGTGTCCAGTTACTATTATTATTGAATTGTTACTATTATTACTGTTGATCAAGGAATTCTCAGGTGTTTGGGATCGTGGCTTTCTGGAGTTCCATATAAGTGTTCTCTGGGAGGCCTATAGGCCTCCAATTAGCAATAATTGTGGCTGGGGTCTTATGGAGGCATTTTGGCACTATGCCAGTAGTTGATGCAGTGATCAGGATGATCATTACTTGTTCTATATGCCACATATCTTTGACTTTCTGTCTTAGCTCTGAATACTTCCTGATCTTTTCCTCATATTTTCTGGAGGTTACTAGTGTTGGACACCACTATGTTGATCTGGTTGGTAGCCATTTCCTTCTTGTCTATGAGGGTTATATCTGGTCTATTGTGCAGGATCATCTTGTCCATTATCATAGTACATTCCCAGTATAGTTTAAATAGAGGTCTGTAAACTTTCTTTGATCAGCTGATATTTTTGCACTAGCTTCTGATGTATTATCCTGTCCACCTGGTCGTGTCTGGGTGATCTCTCTGCATCCTGTGCTGATGTGCAAGATTGTTTCTTTGGCCAGGTGGCTTCAACAATATGTGTCATCTGTTACTCCAGGGTCCTTGGCAGTGTATTTCCTGTAATTCCTAGTGTTGATTACCTGGTCTTGATGGCGAGCATGAATCCTTTGATCTTGAGGAAGGGCTTTCCTTTCTTGAGCCAAGCATTGGAAGCCATCATATCTATGTAGTCTTGATGAAGGTCATTGTATTGCCTGCCGTGGTGTGTCTTGTTTTCCCATCTTTCTGTCTTTGTTTCTTCTGTCTGTGTCAGTGTGGTCCCCTTGTTGAGTGTTGTGTGCTGTTTGTCTGTCTTTCTTGTGGCTTGGCAGATTGGTGCTGTGTTTCCCTGGAAGTAACTTCTTCTGTTCAAGGAGGTCAGTCAGTACCCCTCCCTCCTTTACTGGCTATAGTCACTCTCTCGATAGCCAACTTTGGGTGGTGTTGGCAGCTCTTGGTCAATCTCATAATCTCCTCCAGCTCGGCATTGGTCCAATCTGTGATCACAAAGGAGTACATTAGTACTGGGACTACATAAGTGTTTATGGGTGGTCACTAGTAGTTGCACAGGAAGAACTTCCAGATGGTTGGGCTGGATGGTCTTGCCTTCAGTTATTATTATTATGTTCCTGCCATTCAGCTTTGATTCTGGCAGACTTCTCAGTCTCTGATGGTATTTTTCATTGAGGCGGGCCTTGATCTCTTTGTGTTCTAAGTGGTGGGCCTGCATCATGCCCTGATATTTGTGTCTCTCCCTCTGTCATAGCTTCAGTCTCTTCACCAGTCTTCAGCTGATAGTTTCGTCTGTCTGAATGTTCTTGATGCAGTCCATTGGTGTTGTTTTTGTTTAGGCCAAATTGTATCCTGATGTCTCTGCTGAACTCTTCAGTGATTTGGAGTAACTGTTCGAGTTGATTCTCAGTTGCAGCATAGAGTTTGCTGTCATCCATGTACATCAGGTGAGAGAGGGTATACAGGTTATTCCTCCCTTCTTTTAGGGTATACCCATACTTGTTATTCCAGGAGATGCTCTGAGCTTACTGTGGTTCTATTTAGTACTCAACTGTGGATTGAGCGCTAAACAGAACAGTAGTGGGCTAAGAGGATCTCTCTGGAAGATTCCTCTTCTGATGTGTATCATTCTGGTCTTGATTTATTGATCTTGACGATGTTCCTCCATTTTTCCATGGTTGCTTCTAGGAAGTGTGTTGGGTTGGCTTTGCTTTGTAGACCTTCAATGTCTCTATCATCCAGCTATGCAGCATCGAGTTGAAGGCCTTGCAGTAGTTGATGTAGACCATGTACAGGTTACAGTGCTTCTTGTAGACTGTGTACAGGTTTCGGAACTTCTTCTAATCTTGCTCCATAACTGCAGCAATGGTCATTTGCTCCTTGCATCCTCTGCTTATCTACTTACATCTCTTCTGCTGTTCAGCTGCAATGTTCTGACTCTCCAAATGGTCTGATATCTTTTTAGTTATGCAGCTGGTCGCTGGATCTAATACATTGTTGTTGAGGTGATTGGTCTGTACTTTTCCGGGCATGTAGTGCCTTTGTCTTTAGCCTTCAGGTAGGCAATTCCTTGAGTTAGAGACTCAGGGATTGTGTTTAGGGTCATTATTATGTGAACTGCTCTGCTATGTGCCTGTGTGCAGCTGAACTTCTACCAGTAGTTGTGGATGTTATCTATTCCTGGGGTTCACCACTTGTGGGAACAACTGTTGTACTTCTTTCTCCCATTCTGTCATCTCTTATATGTTCTTGGTTTTCTTTCTTTCTAGATCTATCCAGGGGGCATGGTCATTATATCTAACTTCACTGCTCCACAGGTTTCCCCGGAACTCCTCAAGTGTACCGTCTTGTTGGGGATCCATTGCCTTCCTTCTCCTCTTGTCCAGTTTTTTGGTAGAAGGCTCTCTGGTTTTCATCAAATAACATGTTGTCTGTTTTCCTCTGGGCACTCTCCCTCTAATGGCAAAGTCTCTTTCTGAGTGCCAGGAGTTTCTGCTTGAGGGTGTCAACGCATTCTTCGATTATAGGTCTTGTGTTTACTGTGGATGTTGTCTTTCTTGAGGATACCCTTCACTTTTCTGATCAGCTTCTTACTTCTGTTACCCCATTGGTACTGGGTCAGTTGGCCAATATTTACTCTTCTGTCTTCTTCTGTAGCTTTCTATCCCAGACTGGTGGAGCCTTATCTTTGCATTTTGTGTTATGTTGGACTCTGGTTTCACTTCTGTCCATCCTAGTGGCTGCTACAGTGGCAGTAAATGACTGTGCAGATGGTGTCTAGTGTTACTTTGTTGTTGTTGTTGTTCACATAATCTGGTATTATTTGCTTACTGAAATGGTCTGTGACGCCACAGGATGCTGTTGGATCTCTGCTTCAGTATAGTGTAGGTCTTTGTGGGGTCCATTCCCTCGAATTCTGCTAGGGCTTTCTTCCACCCTTCTTCTATTCTGGATAATGCGATCTTGTCTGTTTCCACTTTGGCTGCTTTGGGTTGTAGTTCTTGTACTTGCTGTTCTTCCTGCAGTTCTGGTTACATTGTGTCCATTATTTATTGTTCTTTGTAGTTGGTTGCTCACATCCTGCTTGATTTTTTTCAAGGTTACAGGAGCTATCAGGTTCTTCTTGAAGATGGTCCATCTCTGGTCTGCTGTTCACTGTTTGGTGACCTGAACAGTTAGGAACCATTCCAACTACTTGGTTTGTAGTTTTTATCCTGTACATTGTCATGTCTGTCTTTAGCTCTGTTACTTTGTAATAGTATGCTCACATGATGAATGTGAGTGAACTGATTCATTTTGATGCTCCATTTCATTTTTTTTTTTTTTTTTTTTTATGTAAACCCCAAACACGAGAGGTATTGGAACCTGTAGTACTTAGTACCATGGTTGGGTTGGAGGTTGAGAAGATGAAAGAAGATATTTGTTGACATTACACTTGAACTTCTGTAGACTGCAATTTTCAGGAAATACGTACGAAGAAAGGTTGTTCCAGAAAACGGCAGTTGAATAAATAAACAAGCAAGATGAAAAGTTGGTTCTGTGAGTTTGAATTGGACAGTAAATGGATGTTGGCTGGTGGCAGCACATGTTCTGACTGTTTTGAATGAGAGAGCGGTAATTATAGACACCAATTCAGAAGAACAGTGCCCATGGAAGTATCTGTAGAAGAGGCATGCATCAGAAACAGTACATCTATGAGACAGTGATGGTGAGACTATTAGAGATGAATCATTAATTAACGTAACTACCCTCTTCTGAACAGAATCAAGAAGCCTGAGAGAGGTTTTGGGGGCACCATCCCAGATGTGGAAACAATATTCCATGTTGGGGCGGATTTGTGATTTGTACAGAGTGAACAGCTGTTTTGAAGAAAGGTAATGCTGAGAGCGAAACAGAAAACCAAGTTTTTTAGATGCAGAAGCAGCAATATTTGTAATGTGCTTGTGCCAAGAAGTCAAGTTAATCCCCAAAAGAGATATATCAACTTGCCTAGAAATCAGAGTGTCACCAAAGATAAACAAAGATAAAGGAGCAGAAGAATCCTTTTTGGGAGATATAAGACAAGACTGAGTTTTAAAAGGATTGAAATCAACTAAGCTGTCTTTGCCCCACTGGAGAATTACCTGGAGATTGGCATTTAAGGAATTGGTAGCAAATTTTCGAGAAGTTGAAGCTGATTGAGGAGAACAAGGTTTCATAAAATGGAAAGTGGAATGCAATGTGCTATCATCGGCAAAACTATGGATAGGATTTCCAGTCAATGGAAGAAGGTCATTAATATACAAGAAGAAAAGAGTGGGGGAAAGAACTGAACACTGGGGGACACCAGCATTAATGGAGAAGTTAGAAGACAGAGAGCCATCTACCATCACCCTCAGTGAGCGATCAGAGAGAAAACTGGATAACCAATTACAAAAAACAGTTGGCAAACCATAAGATGGAAGCTTGTTTAGAAGACCTTTATGCCAAGCACGATCAAAAGCCTTTGAGATGTCAAGAGCAACTGCTTGTGTTTCACCGAACTTTTCCATTGAATTAGTCCATATATCACCAGTAAGCCAAAATATCACCAGTGGATCGACACTGACGTAATCCATACTGGCGATCGTTGATCAGAGGGAAGGTTTCTAGGTAGTTTAAGGGTTGGCGGTTAATTGATTTCTTCATTACTTTAGAAAGAATAGAAGTAATTGAAATGGGACGATAATTGGATGGGAGGGATTTGTCACACTTTTTAGGAACTGGTTGGATATGAGGAAATTTCCAAGTAGAAGAAAAAACACCTTTGGAATAAGAAAGTGAAAAAAGGCGGCAAAGAACAGGAATAAGTTCAGGAGCACAGGTTTTGAGAACAATTGGAGAAATACCATCAGGACCTGGAACTTTCTTAGCATCAAGATTCGTCAAAATCCTTCTGACATCCTTTTGATGGAAGACCACAGGAGGCATTTAATGGAGCATGTTGGGAATGCTGGGAGGTGTTTTACCAATATCATTAATATGTGAGTTGGATCTAAAATGGGATACTAGCAGGTCAGCTTTATCCTTGGTTGAAGTGACAACAGAACTATCTGGTTTGGACAGAGGTGAGATGGGCAAAAGTTGCGGCCAATAGCTTTGGCAAGAGACCAGAATGCTCAGCTACCATTAGGGCAAGATGCAAATTTTCTACTCTTAACCTGTTCAAAATCTAGTTTGGACTGATTAATAAGTGCTTTACAATTGTTGTGAGTTTTGGTGTAGACAGAAAATGAAACTGAAGAATTAGAAGCAAGCCAATTACAGTATGTAACGTTCTTCTCTTGAACAGCCTTAGCACATTTATTGGAAAACCAAGGTTTAGATAAAGGACAAGATTTTAAAGTGGAGTGTGGGATGAAGGTTTCCATACCTGCAAGAATAATTTCACTGACACGATCTGAGCAAACGTTGACATCAGAAGTTTTGAAAAAGTAATCCGACTAAGGAAAAGAAGAAAAGAAATCTGGCAGGTCATCCCATTTTGCATTCTTGTAATGCCAAACAATACGAGGTTGGGAACAGCCATGAGATAAAGGCTCCATTGCAGAAGAGAATCACCAAGTTGTGATCTGAGATGCCTAAAGGACCTCTCACTTCGACCGTGTACTTAGAAGGGTTGTTTGTGAGAAAAAGATCAAGCGTGTTGGTTGTATGGTTATGATTGTCCAGTATTCTTGTAGGTAAATGAACAATCTGTGCAAGGTCATTAGTAATTGCAGAAGCCTCGGCATCTCAACCAGCTGGGTCAGTGTGACTAGAAAACGGAAGCCAGCTGGAGTTGTGAACATTTAAAATCACCAAGGAAAATTACCTCCCTGTTAGGAAAGTTGGACTGGAGAAAGTCAAGTTGCAAAGAGAGGAAGTCAAAGAGCTCCAAGTGATTAGTTGAATTGGGAGACGGTAGAGACAACAGATGAATTTGACACAATGAGGTAGAGACATTTTAAGCCAGAGAAGATCGAAAAGAGGAGATTCCAAATTACCAAGTCTCTGACAGGGAATATCGGAACAGACATACGCACAAGTACTACATTTGAGGCGAAAGGAATCATAGTGCGAATAATTTGGGCAACTGAGATGAGCAGTAGTTGAATCAACTGATAACTGAGATTCTGTCAGAAAAAGTACATCGGGTTTTGCAGACTGCAAGTGGAAATGGACATCGTTGAGATTAGAATTGAGACCACGTATATTTGTGAAATGAATTAGGAAGATTAAAACCACTGCTTGTGTACCATTCTGGAAATCCTCGTACATTTAAGGGCATCTATAAAGCCACAATACCCGTGGATTTCCGATCGAACCAGAGAGCATTGGATTCTTCCTTCCTGGGTGGTCACTAATATAGTTGGGGCATCTATAAGTCTCTAAGGAATATCGGAACAGACATATGCACAAGTACTACATTTGAGGCGAAAGGAATCATAGTGCGAATAATTTGGGCAACTGAGATGAGCAGTAGTTGAATCAACTGATAACTGAGATTCTGTCAGAAAAAGTACATCGGGTTTTGCAGACTGCAAGTGGAAATGGACATCGTTGAGATTAGAATTGAGACCACGTATATTTGTGAAATGAATTAGGAAGATTAAAACCACTGCTTGTGTACCATTCTGGAAATCCTCGTACATTTAAGGGCATCTATAAAGCCACAATACCCGTGGATTTCCGATCGAACCAGAGAGCATTGGATTCTTCCTTCCTGGGTGGTCACTAATATAGTTGCACAGGAAGAACTTCTAGATGGTTGGGCTGGATGGTCTTGCCCTTCAGTTATTATTATTATTGTTATTATTATTTTACTTCTCTTCCTTACATCATCCTGCCATTTTACTAAATTTAGAGGATTCCATCCAAAACAGGGTGATCTATTAGTTGCCTAGAGCGTTAGCAGCCATAAGCCTCTGTTACCGATAGCAGTATTGACTGTAAAGGCCTGCACTAATTGGATTGTGCCACCTCTAGAAACACCATCATACTTCTAGTTAAGGAGGAAACTGTGTTGGGAAGTTCATGCAGAAATGCACAATTGCATTTTTTGTAACCTCCATATACTGGAACTCTCTGACTTACGTAATACTCGAATTAAGGAAATTCAACTTTACATAAGTTTTTGCCAGCCTGTGCAAACTTAAAAAAAATCGTAGAAACATTTTGCATCCCGTGAAAATATCGTAACGTGAACCCAATAATACATTTTTTTTTTTTTTTTTTTTTTCTTGTAATTTGTTCCAAGTCCTTGGAAATTGCACTTTCCGGTTTATTGGGCTTTTCTGTTAGTGTATCTAATTATAAACTCAATCGGGTAGTAAACTCGATCTTATTGCATTTACGATAATACCGATAACTGCAATTGTGTGGGTTTTTGCGCTACTATGAAGGGAAAAGGACCAACAGAATGTAAGTGCTGGCAGTGCTAGGAAAAGAAACAAAATTTATTTAGAAATGAAGATGATTAATTAAGAAGTACAAAGCAGCACAAAGTTTGTCATCTATTGCACAGAATTAGGTCTCGTTTCTTCAACAGTAAATACTATTTTAATGGAAAGTCCGCGTATAAAAGAACATGTTAAAGGATCAATGCATTTAATATCACCAGCAGATCACAAAACAGCATTCAGATGCTATATCAAAGATGGAAAAGCTATTAATAATATGGATGGAAAATCAGATTCAGAAGCGAGTGCCCCTGAGTCTAATTGCATTTACGATAATACCGATAACTGCAATTGTGTGGGTTTTTGCGCTACTATGAAGGGAAAAGGACCAACAGAATGTAAGTGCTGGCAGTGCTAGGAAAAGAAACAAAATTTATTTAGAAATGAAGATGATTAATTAAGAAGTACAAAGCAGCACAAAGTTTGTCATCTATTGCACAGAATTAGGTCTCGTTTCTTCAACAGTAAATACTATTTTAATGGAAAGTCCGCGTATAAAAGAACATGTTAAAGGATCAATGCATTTAATATCACCAGCAGATCACAAAACAGCATTCAGATGCTATATCAAAGATGGAAAAGCTATTAATAATATGGATGGAAAATCAGATTCAGAAGCGAGTGCCCCTGAGTCTAATGACCATTCAAGCACAAGCAACAAGCATTTATAAAGATATTAAGGAAAGTGCGGCGAACCCCAAGCCAAGTTCGTGGCAAGCAATGGTGGTTTAATAGGTTCAAGCATCGCCCTGGTTTCAAAAACAAAGTATGCAGTGAAGTGGCCAGTACCGATTCTGCAGCTGCAGAGAAATTTTGTGATGTGTTGGAAATAATTATTGATGAAGGTGGCTATTCAATGCAGCAAATTTTTAACATTGACGAGACTGCTCTGTATTGGAAAAAATGCCAGATCGAACATACGTTGCCAAAGAGGAAAAATACAATGCTAGGTTTCAAGGCATCAAAAAATAGGGCCACACTCTTGCTTGGGGCTAATGCAGCTGGAGATTACAGATTAAAATCACTGCTTGTGTACCGTTCTGGAAACCCTCCATTTAAGGGCATCTATAAAGCTACCATACCCGTGGATTTCCTATCGAACCAGAGAGCATGCATAACAATATCTCTCTTTGAGGATTGGTTTAAATGTTGCTTCATTCCAGAGGTTGAAAAATATTGTAAAGACAACGACGTTCCTCCCAAGATTTTGCTTCTATTAGATAATGCTTCTGGACATCATGCGTATCTAGATGATTTCATTTCGAACATGAATGTCATATTTCTACCCAGACACGACTTCACTCATCCAACCTATGGATCAGGGTGTTATTTTGAATTTAAAAGCATACTATTTACACAAAATTTTCTGAGGCATTGTCTGCAGTAGATGATGAGAAAAATTTTACGTTAAGAGACTTTTGGAAATCTTACAATATTTACCACGCCATCTTAAACAGGCCTGGGTGGAAATTACTGAAAGTTGTTTAAATGGCGTATTTTAATATGCCCACGACACACAAAAGGCTTCAAAGGATTTAAAAAAGATGAATCATATGAAGAGGTTACAGATAAGATTGTAAAGGTTGCAGAGCTATTTCAGTTGGAGGGGAATGCCAAAGATGTGGAGGAGTTAATAGAGGAAGAAGAGAAGGAATAAAATGCTGACGTAGCTCAAGATGAACCAACTGAGGGGCCAAGATGCTTCATCACCAGAGAGATGGCAGTGGCATTTCGTGAAATTGCATCGGCAATGGCGAGGTTTGAGAAGATGGATCCTGACAGCAAACGATTCTTAAAAGTTAACAGAGTGGTGAATGATATGCTTGCTTGCTACAAATAAATCTACGATGGAAAAAAAAAAAGCCACCATCCGGTCATCCATTAATGTTTTTTCATAAGATTGAGCGGCCGATCCCTTCTAAATCACCACAGCCCCCAACCTCTGCAGCGGTATACTTATCAGCTGAAGACGTCGATTCTGGCAATGATGCTCAAAAGCTAAAACTTACTGACATTATGCCTGTCTCCTCTCTTTTTTGCAATTTTATAATTTTGAAATTTTTTTAAAATTGCACGCTTTTGTAATTTTTCCTGCACATGAGATAAAAAATTGAATAAATACAATAAATAATTCTATTTACATGTTCATCGAACATTTCTTTTTTGATTCAACCAATTCAGCGAGCACAGTTGCGCATGCTGCACAAGCATGGGGGAAATTCTGACTGACGTAGTGTTTCGCAGAACGGAAACTCTTACGTAAGTCGGCGAGTTCCTGTATGCACAATAAATTCTATTGAAACAAATAATTACATGGTTTAATTATTGTTTGGCATCCCCCCCCCCATTATTTCTTGATAAACGGCCGTGTAATGTCCTTTGCACAATTTGATAGTACAATAATTGAGATTCTACCCCATTACCAGATTTATCTATATTTATTATTTCTTTGAAAAGTGACTGCACTTTTCTTAGTTAGTGGCATGATGCACAGGTAAATTTAAATTATAATTGAAGAAATTAATGTACCTCTCACTGCAGGTTAAAATTTCCCCTTATTTCTCAAAGAATATTACATTCCTGTATTATTTTTGTCTGTTTCTAAGATCTCTCACCATCACAAAATATTTGTCAGATAGGCAATATTTGTGATGGTGAAAGAGACATCAGCTATCACTGACAAAAGTGATACAAGACAGTATCATCTGAATATAATATACCATCAATTCAACTATTCTCTGTGAGAAATAAAACCAAATTTTACCATGTATCCAGAGAACTGCTTTGATTTATTCCATTATGATATTGCACTATTTTCTAGAAATGCATTTATTCATTGAAGGTAAATGCCATACATTACAACCCCTTACCTTTTGCCTTTCTTCAGTAAACTTTGTACGCAGTAAATAAAAATAAACTTACATGTACTTACTATAATATGAGAAAAATTCAGAAAAATAGTACCATCTCATTTGACTGTAGTTAATTATTTTTATTTCCTGTATACAGAAGCCACTGAAGAGGCTCCCTGTGATTAAGTTGCGTGTTAATCAAATAGAGAATAAATCTACTTCCACAATGCACATCACTATCACTTTTTATGTAACATATCGTATGTTATCATCCCTTCATTAGAAACTGCTTATTATTAAATTTTTAATTATAGGACTGGAATGGCGCACACACAACAGTCAGAGGAAACGAGAGTTTGGCATAAAAGAGATGGAAAGTGGCAGAACGTTCATTTTCACCGCTCAGGTTCTGCATCATCTCCATTTGCCACTGCCCACAAGTAGCTTTATAAGTTGCTAGTCTCCAGCCAAGTTTGATTCCCTGTAATGCCACCTCAGTCTGCAGCAGCAACAGCAGCAGCCATTGTCCCAGACATGATCAGTGGCAGAGCCCCTCCCATGGCTGTATACCTTTCCTCTGTAGCAGGTCGTATGTGCTTACTGTCAGAAGCCACTCAGGTGTGTATGTGGTTATTCAGGCCCAAGTTGTGGTCACCCCACGTTTGCACAGAAAAATATTTATTAGCTGAATGTGAATCCTGTGTTTCACATTGCTTTCAATTTTATTTGATGCCTAGTTATCCAAACTTACTTTAAAAAAAAAAAAAAAAGGAAGCATTCACATTAATTATGACTAGTTTTTATCAAAATATAATATGGAAAGGATGCTCTGTTGCCCACATTAGCTAGTAAATTATATTATAAACTAAAATATAATTGAAATAGTGCTATGGATTTAATTAGAAATGAAGTGCCATTGAAAATATAATATATTTCAATCAGCTTATATGTCACTGTTTAAAATAACACACTTGTTGAAATAGTTAACATTAGAAGGTAAATTGTTTTAAAATTTCACTTTTTCATAAATAAAAACAGTTTTAGTTTTCTGTCTAATAAAAAAAAAAGTTTTTTCCATTTTTTTCCCAAAATCTCTGTTTAATATTTTAAAATCCAAGTAATTTTGCAAAATCTTTAACTGCACCTATCCATATTCTACTTATTGCAATTTGACCTGACAGAGTGAATATCTTGTGTGATATTTCCAACTATCTTTAATTTTCAAGTGCTTCCAGTACTCCTTTTCCCTTCCATTCCCTGGTTTTTTTTTTTTTTTCCCCCTTACTTAAAATCTGCTTATTGTAAACCCCTGTTGAGATTATAACCAGAATGCAGTTGGGTTAGCAGGTCAGTACTCTGATCTTGGTGCATTTTCACATTCTTCCAGTCAGCAGTAGTTGACAGTGTGAATTTGTATGTATGTATATATATATATATATATATATATATATATAAATTTGCTGTGTGCATGCACACATGTATACATGTTTGTGTATATGCATTTATGAGAAATGGTGAATGGAAGCTTTTCAGTGGCTTAAATGAACCAAGTCAGTATTCTTGTTATTGCATCCTGTTTAAAGTTGCTTTCAATTTATATAATTCATACTCTCTAAATTGTATAGAATTTTTATGTAATTTTCATATTCAGAGAGGAGAGGACAGCAGGGAGAAGGAACACCTGTGTTTCTTCACATTTTTTTCTAGTTATAAGGTTCACAGTGTCAGATTACTCTTTTCACATTATAATCTTTATGTAAGCTTTCTAATAAAGTCTCTGTGTCATGTACTGGCATTTTATGCCACACTTCCTAAATAAGTCTGTAGTAGCATCTCTTTAATATTTGGGGTGGATTTAGGCAATTACTGGTTGTCATATCCCCGTTTCTTATTCAACCTTGGGAACTGTGATGTAAGCTTGTAGTTTGAAAGAATAATGAATGAAAATAAGTAAAGCTGGAAAGTAATTTGTAGAGTTTAATGGGGAGGATTTCTAAATCAAAGGATGTTAATCATATATAAACCAATTCCTGTTCTGAGGCAGCTTTGTGATAACTGTTTTATTGAAACTGTTGTAAGCAGTCCTAAAATGACTGTCTGCCATCCTGTCTCATTTGAAATTTCATAAAATGTGATTTAAATAACTTAATATGTATGTATTTTGTTATAAAATTTCTGCTGTCAGAATAAAAAGAGAGTCAGTCAGTTGTGTTGTAAATTCTACTGTTAACTGTAAGTGAAGCACATGAGAATCATGCCTTTCTGTGATTTGCACATTGGTAATAATTCAAATGTTTCTTTTTATTGTTTTTGTTTCTAAGAACTTTTCTTTGCTGCTTTAGCATCAGTTTTATATTCTGTTGTTATATTCTATATATTTTACCAGTTTTGTTATAAATATTGTATTAAAGTTATATCAAACCAAAATCAGCATGTTTTTGTTTGTTAAAATGGCAAAAAAAAAAAAAAAAAAAAAATCCATAAGAATAAAAGCACTGTTAATACAAATCTGTTATAACACTGCATAAGTTGAAATAAATGCAGTGCTGTAATTGCACAGTTAAAATTAAAATCCTACAGATAACTTTAATATAGCATCCTGTGTAATTTACATTATATAAAGAAGACATTGGACACAAGATTTTCTCAACTTAAATGTTTCTGTTGTTTTATAAATCAGATAATTACAACTGGTTGATGAAATTCAATTTGGAATGCACTCTTAACTTATAATTAAATCATTCCAGCATCATCAGAAAGCATAATTTATTTATGGCACTCTGTGTATATCTTTTTAGCATGATCACTTTTATATATCAGTTCAGAAGTAAAGGCCTCTAAAAAATGTGTATCCACAAAGTCCTAATAAATGAAAAACTTAACACATTCTTCTCAGATTAATTTAAATATTTTCAGAAAGTATGAAATTTAAGTTATAATATGACTGTTCATAGCATGAGCAGTCATATTAAAACTGGGAGTAGCTATGGAAGATTGTTTAGATCAGTATTTCTTAGCCAGTGGGTGTCCTAAAGTTTTAAGATTGGTGGCTTAAGAGAGATTAAAAATATAATTATATTTTAGCAATTAAAAGAAATGGATAAATAATCCTTTATTGATTTTTTTCAGAAATTTCTCAAAATTTAAGCAGTGTTATTAAAAAAGTTGAAAATGCTACATTAGATAATATCCTACCTTCATGCACCTCTTACTTGATTAGTGAAAGTGGATAAAGAATGTATATTTTCATTTTAAATGATGTATTAATAACCTTCATGCACCTCTCACCTGATTAGTGAAAGTGGATAAAAAATGTATATTTAAATGTCACGTATTTTAATAATAATCTGATCACCTTTGGCCAACTGTTTATTGTGGAATGTTTAAAAGTTTTTCCATTTTAAAAATAAGTTTCATTTAAAACTTCTTCTTTTTAATAATGTTTTATATTATTGCAAAAAGTAATTTGTATAGTCTTAACCAAAATTATATTTTGATAACATTAATTGGAAACAGAAGTTACACAAAATGTAATACTTTGATGAAATAACATAATTTAATAAGTTGTTAAATCAAAATACTTGATTTAATATTTATGAGTCCCCAGATCATTTAGACAAATTTAAGATTACTTTGAACAATGTAAGCCATATACAGACATAAAGAGATGATTTTTGACAAGTTTAAAAGTAAAAGTAACTGGTTAAAGCAGACATAAAATCAAGACCAGATACTGGGCAATTGTGAAGTACATTTTTTTTTTAAATATAAGTATATAAATAAATGAATAATAAGCTTGTAGTGCAGTTATAGAAACAAGAGAAGAAATTGCACAAAGCTCATTGAAAATTTGAACAATATTGAAGACTGGAGTGTGGAAAAGCATCACTGTTTGCATTTGGGCGACATTCCCCAAGGGCTCATAACTGGTGAGTATGGGCTTAGCACACCCAGGGTCCTGAGCTGGATATCATCATTCTTGGCTGTAGCAGCATAAGCCTTGGGCTTCTTTGCACCATATGGATAATAATAATAATAATGAGTGAAGAGTTGTGGTGGAGTTCAATCATTATGTTCAAGCAAAAAGAGTTATCAGAAAGGATTAGATATATTTGTGATTCTCACTACATCTGGTACAATTTGGATTTGAGTAAACACAAAAGAAAATATGTTCAGATGTTTATTTTTTAACTAAAATGTATTAATCTGTTGTGATTGGTAGTGATTGTACCACAATGAATTGCTTGCTATAATTGACAACTACACTGCCTCAAAAGTGTTTATTTGAATATGTGTATGGCTGTCTGGTTGGTGGATTAATGTTATTACCCCTTCTCTATTGGCCTTTTACTAAAGTAAGGAATATACCAAATGCCGATTAAAACGCTTGTGTTACTACAAGAATTTGAATCACAGAAGAAACGAGGCAAATATAACTGGGAGCTCAGATTGTCAGATTATAAATGAGGTTATTATTATTTGTGGGGACTAATAATATTAAACTCATGGAAACGAAACTGATAATATGTTTGGATAAATATAGAACCGTGCTGAAAAATGCCACAAGTTAGGTCAGAATGTTTGTTTCTGCAATTCCACCTGGACATGATAGGAGGCACTATATGCTGAAAACATTGTGGATTAACTCTCAAGACATCAGGAACAAGCAAGGCTTTTGTTTGTATCATTGAGGATACCTAAGGGCTATACTAGACTGGCGCTTAAAACACCAGCGTCAGCTGACATTGTAAATGCCTCCAAAATGACAATTTCTAACTTCAGATTGTTTCAAACTAGAAGGGGCATTTCTAACATTGCATTGATTTATTGATTACAACCAGTGACTTACATTTTCTAGCATCAGTTTCAAGATGGACGTTGTTATTCAAGCTGGATGTATTGCGCATTTATGTATATAGTTGATTGCAAGTAGAAAATGAAAACAACGATGGTGGATTCATCCAGCAAATTCAAATAGGTTAAAAACAGGACAGCTTTATGTTATGTTGGAAACACATAGGATGTTTCCAGAGAATTTTTTTTTTTTTATCTTACAAATAGTAATTAACAGAGCTATGAAGCTCAATGCATTCTACGTTGATTTCAATAATTATAGAAGAATAATAGAAATTTACCTCAATATGACATGTAGAACACTTCCGTATCCTACTCTCCAGGAATTAAAATGAACCCCAGGGGGCTCACATCTGGTGAGTATGGGCTTGGCACACCCAGGGTCCTGAGCTGGATATCATCATTCTTTCTTCTCTTTCTTGGTGATTCCCTTCAACTTCTGACTCTTGTTCTCCCCCCCCCTCTCTCTCTCTCTCTCTCTCTCTCTCTCTCTCTCTCTCTCTCTCTCTCTCTCTCTCTCTCAGGGTAATTCAGAAATTTTTTTTTTTTGGCTGGTGTAGCATAAGCCTCGGGCTTCCTTGCACCATATGGATGATGATGATAATAATAATAATAATATAACATTAACGCAAAATGATTACAGTAAAAAAATAATCAGTGTAAAATAAACACAATTAAAAAATTTAAAAAAGAGACTTTTTCAATTCATTATTTTTTACTGTAATCATTTTGTGTTAATGTTATATTTGTTTTAATTTTTGAAGAGTGGCATATGGAAGTGTTCTATTCATCATATTGAGGTAAATTTCTCTTATTCTTCTACAATTTATCTTAGAGAATGTCGATACAGTTTTGATGAACTTCTAATGTGAATTAGTGAAAAAATCACGTTTCATACCGTGATGCAGAAATCAATACAAACTACTGTTTCACTGCAGTAGACGTTGGTGCTTATGGATGCGATGATGATTCAAGCATTTTTAAAATTCAAATTTTGGAAGAATGAAATAACTTAATTTGCCATTAAATAGAGCTCTTCCTGGTATTCTGGAAATGCCATTTGTCTTTGTAAAGGATGATGCATTTGGACTGGCTGAAAATTTAATACTACCATACCCATCAAAAATTTGAGCAGTGAGCAAAAAATTTTAAATTATAGATTAACTCTAGCAAGGCGACTTGTAGACTGCACATTTGGAATACCGAACAATAAGTTGTGCATTTTTAGCTTGTTACTGAATCCCCATTCTGCTATTGATGTAATAAAAAATTGTTGCATATTTCATAATTTTGTGAGAAGAAGGGATGAATATGTTTTTGAAGACACATTAACTTGTGAGATGGACGAGGGAACAGAAATGACAGCAGTTGGCGGACTGTCTTCAGGCGTGTCAATAAGGGATTCTTTTTCTACATATTGCAATGGTGTCGGAACCTTTCATAGCAAAATACTAGAATATAATTACAGTAAGACCCCCATATCCACGCGGGATACTTTCCAAGACCTACTATGGATGGCTGAAACCGCGGATATAAGCTGCTGACCCCATATATAATGTGATTTTCTTGTACATACATACATATAATAAAGTTTAATTGATAAATGAAACACACAGTAAGACATTATCAACATTAAATTCAGTAATAATAAAGTACAGCAAACTCTCAATTTACCGGGATTGGATTAACTGGGACTCTTCAAGACTCCAAATTAAAAAAAAAAAAAAAAAAAAAGAATCAACCAGAAATCATAAAATTCAAGTAATAACTAGAATAGGTATAAACAGATATTTTGCAAGCTGTAAATAAGCAACAAGAACCGCCGTTACAAGTCGTCATTGGGAGATTAGTGTACCTATTACCTTGCAACCCCTGCTGTCTTCACACCTACTGTTCAAAACAAACAAAAAAAAAAAAAAAAAAAAGAAAGACCAAATGTTTAGTTTGATTTAGTGTGTCGTATCGATTTTTTGTGTTCTGTCACACCACAAAAGGAAAAATTTTGTTTCGTTATTTATGTCAGATTTTTTTTTTTTTTGTTTAGAAATCGCGAAAATGATCAGCAAATGCAAGAGTTGTGCTTTCAAATTAAACAAAAACTTGAAATTATTCAAAAGTTTGAAAACAGTGCATCCGTTAAATCTTTAAAGAACCATTATAATGTTGGTGCCCAAACCATATGCGACATTTATTTGTAAAAAATAAAGGGAAGCATCCTATTGGACACACAAGTAGTACATGTTAAGTGTTTTAATATTTTTTCCCTGTGGTTAACCATGGGTAACTGAATCAGCGGATATGGGGGCACAACAATACAATTTATAATACAATAAATACAATAAAATAAATACAACAATACAATAAAATTTATCCTATTTTTAAAAATAAATACTAGTATTTAATAGAAAATTAAAATTCTGAAAAATAAGAAACTATGTACAACGAATTTGAATTAAATGTATATAGCAATCAAAAGATTTAAATTATTTAATACTTTCCCTCACATATAATAAATTTCATTGAAATCCTTTGTTAGTCCTCTGGTTTACATCCTTTAATAGAATGTTGTACAAGGCAGGCCTCCTTTCCAGCTAAAAAATAAATTTCTCAGTGTCAAACATCTCCAAATAATAACAAAAAAAACGAATGAAGGATGAAGGCCAACCACCCCATACATGGGGCGAATTTCTCCTCAGGCAGTATAAACGGCAAGTCACTAGCACTTTCAATGCCTCCGTTGAAAGCGGCAGGCATTGAATGCCAGCTAATGTGTTGTCCAATGCGGTGTTCGAAGTGCCCATTTAGTTGCATGCCCCCTCTACTTTCTGTTAAACAGGGCATTTGAAGGTGTTTCCAATGCCGCATTATAAGTGTCTGTCTAGTATAGCCATAAGAGTTCAGGGGGAGCTGTCAGTCCCTGTCCTCCCCCCAAACTGTTAGTTGGGGGATGACAGGGATAATATAGATGCCATTTAATCTGATGATGTGGGTCAAAGTAACAGTTACACCCATCTCAAGAGTTCTTGTTTATTCCTGAAATAGCTGATATTGGCAAGATGCTCTGAGGATATCAAATTTCAAATGAGTGACTAGGGAAATAAGCTTAAATAATTGCAAAGGGTGTGATGAGGATAGTTAGCTGTATAAGAATAGTTAGTCTCAACTATATATACAGTAATGTCAGGAATGTAGTCAATAAAATGAGTGAATTCAAACTCATTGTTAGGACAACCGACACTGACATCATAGGGCTAATGGAAATGTGAAGCCACCAGAAAGCAGGATCATGTGTTTCGCAATGCCATGTGCAATATATTTAAGAAGTATAGAGAAAGTGGAAGAGGTGGTGATCATGCTTCTTATCAAAAGCAGCCTAAGCACAAAAAGCATTACCCAGATTCAGAAGTTAACGCATGCTAGTACAGAATCTGTGGGGGGTGTGAATTAGTTGGAATGGGGGTAAGATACAGACTAGAAGACTGTGAAGATTACATTAAAGGATGTGGCAAAGGAAGTAAGCAAACCCTTAGCCATAATTATGACAGCATCCTTGGACTGAGGGGAAGTCCCCATGGATTGGAGATGTTCAAATGTATCCCCAATTCACAAAGGGGGATCTAAAGGTGGCACGAATAATTACAGACCAGTTATTTTAACTTCTGTTCTGGGGAAAATAATGGAGTCACTGGTTAAAGATGCATTGCAGGCACATCTAGACAAGACTGCAGTAATAATTCAGATTACTGCAGACACAGCATGGGTTTGTTAAGGGAAAGTTCTTGTCTTGTCTGACAAATTTGATTGGATATTATGATGTGGTCACAAAGTTATTGGATACAAAGAATAATTTTGATATCATATATTTGGACCTTAGAAAGCCTTTTGGTACTGTTGCGCATGGAAAACTGCTGCACACATTGGAGCAGAGTGGAATTCGAGGAAAAATGCTGCTATGGATAAAGGGATGGTCGAGTGAGAGAAGACAGCAAGTGGTAATCAATGGACACTGCTCTTCGTGGACTGATGTTATTAGTGGAGTCCCTCAGGATTCAGTGTTGGGGCCATTGTTGTTTTCTGTATTTATTAATGATATTGATGATGGTATATCAGTCTTATTGTCCAAGTTTGCAGACGATACAAAGGTTGGCAGGGTTGTAATTAAAAATAAAAGTACGCTGCTGCAAAAGGATCAAGAAAAGTTGAGCAGATGGGCTGAGAGGTGGCAATTGAAGTTTAACATTAACAAATGTAAAGTACTGCATATGGGAAGCAGTAACCCCAGGTAACGTATCAACTGTGTTGTACTGACAGTGGAGAGAATAAAAAGGACCTGAGGGTAATTGTGCAGGCAGATATGAAGTTTTCTAAGCAGTGCAGATGATCTGCAAGAGTAGCTCATGGAGTCTTGTCATTGATGTACAGGAATTTTTCTAGCAGAGATAAGGTGGTGATTATCCCCTTGTATAAGGCAATGTTCAGGCCTGTATACAGGTCTGGAGGCCCCATTTTAAGAAGGAAGTAGAGCTGATGGAACAAGTACAGAGAAGGGCAACAAGATTAATGAATGGAATAAAGGGGTGCTCTTACGAAGAAAGGCTTAAGTTTTGCAAATTACAGTGTCCATAGACTAGGCATTTGCAAGGTGATCTGATTGAGGTGTATAAAGCCTTGAATGGTTCGAGCATGCTCCATTCTGATGGGATTCTTCCTCTTGCTCAAAATAATTGCATGAGAGGGCATAAATTCAAATTGAGGAAAGACAGTTGTAGAATACATGTGCAGAAATTTGCTTTTAGCCAGCGGATGGTTAATTGCTGGAACAAACTTCTATCTGTCATTATGGAAGTTGATAGCTTAAATAAATTTGAGGAGGAACTGGACAAACTTTTAGAGGGAATGAATGTGTGAAATTTGTTTGTTTTTTTTTTTTGGCTAATGCTACATAAGCTCATAGCTTGCTTTCTTGCATCACATACCTCTACTACTATTATTATGATGACAGCTTCTATATCAAGAGGAATAGATGAGCAAGTGGGATAGAGATGAAATTTTTAATTTAACTAAATGATTGTTATTTATATCAGCATGTCAGGGAAAGTACTATGGTAGTGGTTCTCAACCTTTTTGGTTAAGGTTCTTCACTGGCAGTTCATCAAGGTCCTCAGGTAGTCCCTAAGATTAGCAAGCATAGAATGCTAAAAAAAAAAGGCATTTTTCAGTTTTATGCATGTGTGTAGTGCATTATAGCAAAACCAAAAAGTAATCACTACTCATAAAATTTTAAACTAAAAAAAAAGATAAGTATCGTTAAGACTCCAAATTAAAAACTAAAAAGTAGACTTATTCAGTGAAAATAATGAAAAACCCGCTGTGACAGATTTTCAGTGATTTTTCTGAAAGGAGATGCCAGAGCTGATGATTCATAGCATGTATCTGCTGAAGCATCAAGTCTGTTTCTCTTTTTTGATTTTGTGTCACAATTTTTGGCAAACCTATGTTCACATAAATAAACTTGCCACAAAAGGTAAAAGTTTACAAACAACTTTGTCTGCTTTAGTAGGGAAACAGTCAAACAAACTAGCCCGGAATGAAGAAAGTGGAATGCTAAAAAAATTTTCTTGGAGTGATGCGTCACAAGACATATCAATCACTTGTTATTCTTCTTTTGTGGATAGAAAAGAGGAGTTTCAGTTTTTCAAGAGAGGATTAGCTGTCCACTTGTAATTTTCAATGTCTGTATTGACTGGAAAATATTCTTCAAAAGAGATTGGCAGCTAAGTTTGACTCAGCATAGATATTTGTTTTCAACAAGACGAAGTAAAAGCATCAAAGGTATCACATTGTTCTGCTTCAGCTCTCTTTCTCCTGGGAATAATTTTATCTTTCAATGCAGGGATTTTATCATTAGCCACAAAAAGTGTTGTGATTTTTCCTTGAAAGTGATTGATTTAGTGTATTCAGTGTGCCAAATATATTGGCAAGATATGCAACCATTTTAATCTATAATCACCGGATATAAATTCAATGAATCCCAACAGTTTATCTCAAGCTTAGCATTAGTTGAAGCATATAGAGGATGTAGAGCTGCTGGAACGAGTACAGAGAAGGGCAATGAGATTTGTGAGGGGAACAAAGTTGTGATCTTATCAAGAACAGCTTCAGTTCTGAAAATTGTAGCATCTGGAGACTAGGTACCTGCGAGGTGATCTGATTGAGGTGTATAAGGCTTTGAATGGTTTGAGCAAGCTCAGTGCTGATGGGATTCTTCCTCTTGCATAGATTACATATGAGGGGACATAAATTCAAATTGAGGAAAGACATTTGCAGAATAGATGTGTGGAAATTTGTCTTTAGCTTCCAGGTGGCTGATTGTTCTAACAAACTTCCATCTGTCTTTGTTGAAGTTAATAACTTAAATAAATTCAAGGAAGAATGGCATTTTTTTTTTTTTACTGATGATGTATAAGCTTGCTTTCTTGCATCATATGCCACTACTAATGCTAATTCTAATGTGCTTCGGTATAAAAAAGTAAACAGTTGTAGTCACTGCCCATTTCTTCACAAAAAAAATAAAAATAAAAATCCTTTTATTTAAGCCACTAGATTTTACATATTTGACAATTTCTATTAGTGTCTTATAAATATCTTTCAGTTTTGCAAGAATGTTTTTCACCGCTGAATTTTCCTGTGGTATGCACAGGGACTACTTGAACAGGAAGGGTGTGCTATTGCCTTGATTCTAGTAACAACCCTGAAATAGGACCCTATTTTAACCTTGGCATCATCAGTAGTACAGATGTCAATAGACTTCCAGTTAAGTTCATGAGCCACAAAAAAGCTGTCAATTGTTTCAAAAATATCAGCTCCTATAGTAGTTTTCAAATCGTCACACATAAGAATGTTTTTGCACAACTCACCATTATACAGGTATCAAACAAATACTAACAGCATAGCTAGGCCACTGACATTGATGCTCTCAATGAGTTGCAAAATAAAATTAGGCGACAGCTTAAGTATGTGAATGCATTTATTCATAGAGTATTGAGAAGATTAGTTGAACAAGTAAAACTCTTCTTTTTACAGTATCATTAGAGAATGGCACCTGTTTTATTTTTGCTGATTTTTTGGGTCTCGATATTGTCTCGCCCAGGTCAACAGCACATAGTATTATCAAATTTTGACCAATAGTGTGGGACTCCTTGACAAGCAATGCAATGGCTTTCAGTGAGGCTTCTAATAATTCTTTTTTATGATTTCACCAACAAAGCCTTTTTATGTTCTCTGTTCTCAAATATTCTCTGTTAATATTTGAGATATTAACAGAGAATATCTCAAATATTCCTTGTTAATAAGTTATTCTCTGTTATATTTCAAATATTCACTTTGATAATGTCTTGTTTTTTTTTTGGTTCTTATCTGCAGCTGATTTCCTCATAGACAGACTTGGCGAATGTTGAGGTGTTCCCAACTCATCTTTGCACCTTTTTTCAGGATTTTCTGTTCTCTCTGTATAATCTAACTTTCTCTTTATTCCTCTCAATAAAATTATCCATGACTGGGGACAGCATGAATTTTTTTTTTTTTTTAATATAATGCTCATTTACAATATGTTCGAGGTAATGAACATTAAGTAAATCTGATGTATGACAAATGTCAGTAGGATTATCTTGAATGAATCAGACGTTCAGCAGTGACACTTCTATTGAGTTTACTTAATCACTGCATTCACGATGAATAGATTAGTTTAATTAAAACATTAAGCACTACACTAAGTCCAGCAGATGTTGGCATTTTAGTCTTCTGGGAACTTCACTGTTATCCAAAAGGTTCATCACCAGGTAATTTGGATGCACTTCTAGTTGTTGTTGGTATTTCTCACTGTAATTGCATATTTATTCTTTTACCGTTGGTATGTTCAGGTCGCTATGTATCATTTTATTGGTGATATACCAGGGCGAATTGGTAATAGTTCTCAGCATCTTTGATTGAAAGCGTTCTAGTATTTCTGTGTTTGAGGTGCTGGCAATACCCCAAAGTTGGATGCCATAGGTCCACACAGGTTTCAGTATGACTTTTATATAAGTAGCTTGTTTGCCAATGTTAACTTGGAATCCCTTCCAAGTAGCCAATACAACTTGCTAGCCTTTAGCCCAAGTTGTTTCCTCTTTGTCCTAATGTGCTTTCACCATTTTAAATGTCTGTCTAGATGGATGCCAAGGTACATAGCATCGTCTGCTTGCAGTATGGCATGGCTGTTTAATTTCACTGGTGGGCATGTTTCCTCTCTCATTGAATGTAACATGTCATCTCATTGGTTTTCATGCACCATTTTTTTTTCCAAGCTTGTGTCTGGTTAAGCTGTTCTTGTAACTTTTGTGTTGCAATTATTGGATTTCATTGGTTACAAGTTCTGCTGTGTCATCAGTAAATGTTGCTACCAGGATGTTATCATTAACTGGGAGATCAGCGGTGTACAGGGTGTACAATACTGGCCCTAAGACACTCCCCTGTGGCACTCCGGAGAGTATTGGGTATAACCGGGTTTGTTCTTCTTTCAGTTTCACTTGGTAGTATCTTTCTGTGAGGTATGATTTAATAATTATATATAATTGGTGAGGTAGTACTTGCTTCAGTTTGTATAGTAATCCAGCTTGCCAAACTTTGTCAAATGCTTGACCGATATCTAAGAACACAGCCGACCAAATATTTTGTTTCCTGACAATTGTTGATAAAATTGACAACTCTATGCACTTGTTCAATAGTGCCATGTTGCTGTCTGAATCCAAATTGATGTGGTGGAATTAAGTTTTCTTCTTCTAGGATCGGTTTAAGCCATTTTAATATTAGCTTTTCTATTATTTTTGATAACATTGGTAGTAGACTGATGGGCCGGTATGATGTTACTTCATTGGAGGGTTCCCAGGCTTTAGTATCATTATTATTTGGGGCAACTTTCCATGCTGCTGGGAAATAGCCCAAGTATATTATGGGCATTATAACCTTGTATATGTGCATTAGAATCATTAATCCTTTTGGAGGTAGTTCCTTGAGTATTTTACTAGTAATCAAATTGTACCCAGAGGTTTTTAGAATTCAGTTCTCTTTGTATGATACTCCTTACTTCAGCTGCCGATTAGGCTTTTACAGGTGGAGACAGTTGACAAGAAGCTTCAAGATAACGATGGATTTCCTCCTCTTCTGTAAATTCAGAGGGATATGGTTGGAAAACTTTTGCTGGGTGTTCAGCAAAAGTGTTGGCTTTTTCTGAGTCACTTTTTGCCCAGTCATCATTAGGTTTTTTGCTAGATGGTACTGGTTGTGTTGGCTGTATAAATCCTTTTTGTGGCCTTCCACAAGGCATAGTCAGTGGCATCAGTTGTAGTTATCTGTTCCAGATGTTCTTGAATTGACTCATTTTTTATTGCATTGAGCATTGTTTTTAAATTTCTGCATTATTAAAATTTCTTTTGTCCTCAGGGTTTCTGCTCAGTTGCCAGCCTCATCTTGGCCTTTGTTTTTCTGTATTGCTTGTTTTATGATGATTGGCAAATTCTGTTTTTCCCTGTAAGTTTTTATTTCTGGTGTATCTTCCCAGGCAGCAGATTGTATTATTGTTGTTAGATTTTCTACAGCTAGGTCAATATCGTCAAATGTTTTATGAGGCATTTTTAAGTTTACTTTCTCATTTATTAGCTCTTGGAAGTATTCCCAATTGGTGTGTTTATTATGAGGAACTGGTGGTTTCTGTCTGATTATGAAGTGCGAGCTCAAAATTGCTATTACTGGAGAGTGATCAGAAGATAGGTCTAGACTTAATGTTTATCTGTATAAACTTCCGCAATCCCTTTAGTTATGAAGATGTCTAATATATCGGGAACTTTTCTCCTATCTGTAGGCCAGTATGTTGGCTAGCCTGTAGATAAATATTCATAATGATGTTCTTGCATTACTCTTTGCAGTGTTCGTCCCCTCGGTGTTATTCTTCTTGAACCCCATTGTACATGCTTGGCATTGTAATCTCCTTCTGCAATAAATCTATTCCCAAAAGCTTGGAATAGCATTATGAATTCGTTTTTACTAATGTTATAGCTTGATGAGCAGTAGACTGCAAAAATCATGATAGGACCTCTCCAGTCTTCAATTGCAATACTTGTTGCTTGTGTAGAATTCATTTTGTACTTGGTTATCTCATTGTGCTTTATGGAGATTTTAACAATTATTGCTGAACCTCCCCGAGCTGTTCCTTCAGGATATTTTGTGTCGTAGTAGCTATAGTTCATCATTTTAACGTGATTTCTGTTTATAAAGTGTGTTTCTGTGATCAACATGATATCTAAGTTAGTTTCAATAATAAATGTTTTTACCTCCTGGCTACATTCCATCCATGACATTGGCATTCCAAAGAGCAATTTTTAATGATTTTATCATTATTTAAGTTTTGCTACAAGTGCTGTTAGCAGGTTAAGCATCTTTCTTATGTCATCTGTCAACCTTGCCCGATTTTCCGCTTGTCTTATTACAGCTTGTTCCAGTCTGAAGAGAGAGAGATTGTTGCACTTGTGTTGGCATGTTTTGTATGTGGTTGTTCCGTTCTTGTAATTGCTGAGATCATTCTTTCACTACTTGAGCATAGGATAAGACTGGTCTGGCTTGAGGTGTTGCCTTATGTCTTGTTCTGCATTGCCTATTGTTGCTGTTGGTTGGGTTCTTTTTGACAGTTGTTTTCCAGGTGAAGATTTCCACCCTGTTTGGTGGAAATCTTCACTTCTTGCTTGGATCTCCTTGTGAACAGTACATCCTTTATAGTTCGTTGGATACCCTAGGGGAAACCCTAGCTAAATGCACAAAGAGTGCATTTAGCTAGGGTTTGTCTGTCAGTTTTTGGACAGCTGGTTGTCGGGTAGTGTTTACACAACGGAATGGATGTTGGCAGTATGTTTTGGTGTGTTTGTATTGTTGACATCTTTTACTCTGCACTAGTTCCCTTTTTTTTTTTATGAGGTGGTTCGAATTTTGCTTTGGCATTAAGGATGTATTCAATATTGTATGTATCTTTATTGTTTGCTTTTGGCATTAGATCGATGAAAAACATAGATAGAGGCAATTAGGATATTCTCTGTTTTTTTTTGCAGATCCTCACAAACTAATGGTTGTGTTTTTATACAGGGTGTCTCAAAAATATTGGTACAAATGTTTAGGGGAGGTAGGTAACATCTAAAGGAATGTGAATCGCATAGGAACCCATAACCGGAAGACATTCCCCATACTGCCATGGGAGATGTCTTTGTGTGTGTGCGCGATGCAAGGAGTGTAAGGAAATCAGGCGACAACTCAGCGTTGTTATGGGCCTATATGAGAGCTTGAAGGACAGGGTGGATGCCCTCGAAGGATTAAAAGTGAGGGGCCCATCAAGCTCTCAGCTGCCCAGACCAATGCCAGAGCTAGCACTTGGTCATCACGCAACACAGCGGCAGCCCCCAAGGCAGAATGCGCTGGTCCCAAAGGAACTAGTAGTTGTTGGTGACTCTATTGTCAGGGAAACATGCTTTGTAAAAAGGATAGGTGGAACAGGACCAGGGTATGTCTGCCAGGGTCAAAGGTTGATGACGTTGTAGAGCGGATATCATCTTTTAAGGGCACAAAAGGTGATATAGTTGTACACATTGGCATTAATGATATTAAGAGTAGGAGACCTGCGGAATTACTTAACAAATACAGGTAACTGTTGAAAAAAAGACGTGAATTAGGGTTGAATTTGAAAGTGTCTGCAATTCTGCCCAGACACGATAGGAGGGAGTATATGATGAGAGCCCTGTCAATCAATTTGGCCCTGGAAGAATTGTGCAAGGCTCAAGGGGTAGAATTTTTTCAGCCTGGTCTGTACTTGTTAACAGGAGAGACTGCTTGTACAGGGATGGGATACACTTAAATAGAAAGGGTGCAAGAATGTTTGCTGATGCTATCGAGGCAGTGTTAGGTGGGTCGGAAAACTGCTAGATTGGGGGGATACAAGGACTAATAGATTAACAGTAGCCACTGGCAGAGGTGAAAGTGATTCTTGCACTGCTTCTATTGGAATGAGCCCCAGCCTGGAAAATTAGGATGCAGGATAGTTCAGAGACTGCTGGCAATCATTGGGGTACAAATAAACACATAGGTTGTGTTAGGGTAGCTAAGAAAAAGAACAGGTGCATCTATACTTGCGTGTACACCAATGCTAGGAGTTTAGTAAATAAATTTTATGAATTTGAGGTATTGCTCAAAACATCAAAGGCAGATATTGTGGGGATTTCAGAGACGTGGTGTCACACAGATATAAGGAATGCAGAACTGGAATTTGTTGAGTACAATGTCTACAGAAAGGATAGGAAGGGAGGAGGGGTTATGCTATTAGTTAAGAAATACATAAAATCCAAGGAAGTGAAGCCAGTCGACTTTGCTGGACAGTGCAGTGTCGAGTCAGTTTGGTGTGACATAAGCATTGGGAGATCAAAATTGAGAGTAGGAGTGTGCTATAGGCCTAATGACTCTGATGAGTATAATAAGGAACTGTACAGGGAAATAGAGTGGGCCAGTAAATCAGAGAGTCTTATAATGAGGGATTTTAATTTCCCAGATATTGACTGGAATTTGGGGGCTGGTCACTCACACACTAGCAAGACTTTTGTGGATTTATTGGATGATTGTTTTCTACATTAGCATGTTTGGGAGGCAACTAGAGGGAGTAATACTCTTGATTTGATTATCAGTAGTGATTCTCATGCATTAAGAATCTGCAGATAAATGAACCACTAGGTGGCAGTGATCACAGTGTGCTGAAGTGGAATTTACTCAAAGAGGTAACTACCGTTAGGGGTAAAGGAAAGGGTTACTGCTTTCGTAAAGGCGACTACGATGGTCTTAGACAGTATTCAAATTCTCTACAGTGGGACCAACTGATGATGTTACCAACAACAAATTCAAAATGGATAGCATTCAAAGAACTTATCTTGGAAGCTATTAGGCTTTACATACCAACTAAGAAATATTGTTCAAGGTTTAGGCCTAAATGGATGTCAGATGAACTAAGAGACATATGGCAGAGAAGAAAAATGCATAGGATACATACAAATTAACACGTGACACAGAAGCCTATGATAGATACAAGTTGATCTGTAACCAAGTTACAAAGGAGGTTAGGCAGGCAAAGGCAGATTACAAGAAATCTTTGGCAAGGGGTGCAAAGAAAAACAGCAAAAAGTTCTTTATTTATGTAAATTCTAGAAGGAAAGGGATGAATCAGATTGGTCCACTTATATCAATGGGTTAACTGTTGATGATCCTGCTCAGGTAGCTAACAAACTAAATAAATATTTTGCATCAACATTCACACATGAGTTATTCAGCGAGGGGAATGCCAGAGGTGTATTCAAATCTGGCAGTAAGCTAGAGAATCTTGTAATAACTGAGAGTAAAGTGGAGGAGAAAGTGTTGAAGATAAACACAAGAAAGGCACCTGGGGTGGATGGGATCTATCCAGTTATATTAAAGGAGGCAGCAAAGGAAGTAAGCAAACCTTTAGACATAATTATGAGAGCTTCCTTGGACTCAGGAGAGGTACCCATGGACTGGAGATGTGCAAATGTAACCCCAATTCACAAAGGAGGATCAAAGGCTGACACAAGTAATTATAGAACTGTGAGTTTAACTTCTGTTCCAGGAAACTTAATGGAGGCACTGGTTAAAAAAAGCAATACAGAATCATCTAGATAAGACTTCAGTTATACCTCGGACACAGCATGGTTTTGTTAAGGGAAAGACTGGCCTGACCAATTTGATTGGATACTATGATGCAGACTCAAAAGAACTGGATGCAGGGAATAACTTTGATATTATATACTTGGATCTTAGAAAGGCTTTTGATACTGTTACACATGGAAGACTGTTGCACAAATTGGAGCAGTGTGGCATTGGAGGCAAATTGCTACTATGGATAAAGGCGTGGTTGAGGGGGAGAAGACAGAGAGTGGTAATCAATGGACACTGCTCATCTTAGACTAATTAGTATTAGTATTAGTAACGGCCGCATGGTGCAAGAAAGCCTATGGCTTATGCTGCACTAGCCAAAAAAAAAAAAAAAAAAATTCGAACAAAACAATGATAAAACAAAAAATAAATAAATAACTAAATAATAATAATTAATAAATAAAAAAAAATAAAATAAAAAATAAATAAAAAGGAAATTAAACCTGTCATTCTATGCGCTTCCCTTACCCAAAAGTACTATCCAGATGACCTTTGAATTTCCCCAAACTGTCGGCCTCTACTACCCATGAAGGCAACTTATTCCAGTAATTTATAACTCGCTGGCTAAAATAGAACTTCCTGCAGTCCAATCTAAACATTTCCCCCCGTAACTTGAATTTATGTCCCCTAGTTCTAGCATCATTTATAATCTTGAAAATTTTGTCCTCATTCATTTTACTGATGCCTCTCAGAGCCTTAAACACCTCAATCAAATCTCCTCTAAGGTGTCTAGTTTCCAAACTCTGCAACTCACATATTCGAAGTCTTTCTTCATAAGGACGCCCTTTTGCCGATCTCACCAGGCGAGTTACCCTTCTTTACACCCTTTCAAGAAGCTCGATGTCTTTCTTCAGGTGCGGTCTCCATACTTGAACACAGTATTCCAAGTGTGGTCTAACATAAGCCTTATATAATGGGATTATCACGTCCCTATCTCTACTTGCAAAAGTTCGATAGATCATCGATAGGACACCATGGGCCTTCCTTGCAACCTGTTTACAATGCTCAGAGAATTTCATGTCTGACCGTAACGTAACACCCAAGTCCCTTTCCTCCAGTACTGGGTTTAGTTGAACTCCACCAAGTGAATAAGTTTTTTTGGGATTACTGTTTCCCAGGTGTAATACCTTACACTTTCTTGGATTAAAGCACAGCTGCCATTTTTCTGACCATTCCTGAAGTCTATCTAGGTCTCTCTGAAGAAGCTCAGCTTGACAGTGATCATTAACTACTCTCCCAATTTTAACATCATATGCAAATTTAGACATTACGCCCTCTATCCCTTCATCAATGTCGTTTATGAAAATTAAAAACAACAGTGGTCGTAATACTGATCCTTGGGGAACCCCACTTCTTACATCAACCCAATCTGAGGAATAGCCATTTATCACAACCCTCTGCCTCCTGCCCTGAAGCCATCCTTCTATCCATCTAAGGATTTTCCCAGTGATTCCAACCTGTTCCAGCTTATAAAGCAACCGCTCATGTGGGACTGAGTCAAAAGCTTTGTTGAAATCTAAATAAACAATGTCGAAATTATTCCCAAAATCCAGCTCGTGAGTGACCCTTTCGAAATAGCGAACTAGATTTGTTAAACATGATTTTCCCTTTACGAAACCATGCTGAGTATCCTTGAGAATTTCAATTCGATCCAAATGATCCTGAATTCCACCCTTGATCTTTGCCTCCATGATTTTCCCTACTACTGAAGTCAGACTGACAGGTCGATAATTTCCAACTTCACTTTTAGAGACACCCTTATGTATGGGAGATACATTTGCACTTTTCCAATCCAAGGGAATCTTCCCAGAGTCTAATGATGCTCGCATAATTAGCCTCAATGGTTCAATGCACTCGCTTGCCGCCTCTCTTAAGATTATAGGGTATATTCCATCAACTCCAGGAGCTTTACTTGTCTGTAGGCTCGAAAGTTTTTTCATTAAATAATCTTGCGAAATTTCAATATCATTAATTACATATTTTTTAACTTCGCTCCCACAATTTCCCTTTGCCACAAAAGGCTTTTCATTTATAAATATCGATGCAAAATAACTGTTGAGTTCATCTGCAACGGCAACTGGTGTATTTATTACTATCCCCTTTCCCTTACGTAAAGGTCCGATCTGGTTTGTCCTGCTCTTCTTGGCATTTATATATGTGAAGAATTCTTTATCCCCCCCTCTTTGCTCTGTTTGCTAGTGATTTCTCATAAACTGCCTTTGCCTGTCGAACGTTTTCTGTGGCTCTATTACACATCACCTTGTAGCTGTTATAGGCTTCAGTACTTTTTATTGCTCTGTAACCTTTCCATGCCACCTTTTTCTGCTCAAGTAATGCGGCAACTTCACTATTCATCCAACTTGGAACCCTCCTCGTGGAGTATTTTTTTAATGGTATATACGCATTCAAGGCATCTGTGATTAATGTTTTAAAAGCGTACCACAGTTCAATTGTATTCATTCTCTGCGCGATATCTACCCAGTGAATAGAGGCCATGTAGTACCTTAAGGCATCGTAATTTCCTTTTCTGAAATTAAAACCCATTCCTTTGCCTTTTACTTCTGCTACCTCTCTCGTCATCATCCACCGTAGAACTCCGTGATCACTTCCTGCTACTGGTTCCTCTACTGTCAGCCCTGTTATGTCATCTGATTCATGTGTGATGATGAGGTCTAGGATATTGTTTTCTCTAGTACTTTCCCTGACATGTTGATACAAATAACAGTCATCTAGTTGATTTAAAAATTTTGTTCCCCATGTCGAGTTTCCTTCCCATTTACTCCAATCAATTAGAGGCAAATTGAAATCACCCATAATAAGGCATTGACGCTTACTTGCCCATTCCATTTGCATGTAGAGGCTTTTGTCATAATCTTCACAATCACCTGGTCTGTAGATTACTCCTACTCGCATTATACCTTTGTTTCCAACTATCTCACACCATACAGACTCTATGCTAGCATGTGAAACGTCTGAATCCAGGAAAGCTATCGTCGCACTCAGGCTGCTTCTGATAAGAAGCATTACCCCACCACCCCTTCTATCTAACCTATCCTTCCTAAATACATTATACAAGCCGTACTGAAACTCATCATCCCCAATTTCCGGGTGGCACCACATCTCTGTAAGCCCTATTATGTCCGCGTTACTTGTTTTAACCAGCAGTTCGAATTCGCTCATTTTATTGACGACACTTCTAACGTTACTGTATAAACAATTAAGATTTACTGTTCTTGTATATTTAACAACCCTAACACAACCCTTGAAGTTTTTTAGGCTCTCTTCCCTGATATTAGCTACCCGCGCACGTGAAACGTCTTTGCCCCCAGAACATCTAGATAATACGTCCAGTTGGGGTAACAGATAAGAACTCTTAAGGTATGTGCAAGAGTTACATTGACCAATATTATCAGATAAACGTGTGTCAGTATTACCCACATCCCCCCTAACTAGCAGTTTCCCTGAACCTTTAAGGTATCCTCAATAATACTGGCAAAAACCTTTGTACCACCTTTGTTTAAGTGTATCCCGTCTCTACAAAACAAATTCCTTCTACCTACAAGTGTGGGCCATGCTGATAGAAATTTACCCCCTAAAGCCTTGCAGATTCCTTCAAGTCTTGAGTTAATCCACAAGGCTCTTAACATATAATCCCTCCTATCGTGTCTGGGCAGAATTGCAGACACATAGACATTATGGCCTAGCTCGCGACATTTCCTCAGCATGGTCCTGTATTTTCCCAACAAATCGTCAGCTCGTGTACGTTTAATGTTATTTGTCCCCACATGAATAATAATATTTTCTTTACCCCCTTTAAAATCTGACAGTCTGTTGGTGACATCATCAATAGTTGCTCCCGGCAGACATACCCTGGTTCTCCTCCACCTATCTTTATTACAAAAAATATTCCCCGTTTCCCTGACAATGGAGTCTCCTAATAAAACAATGTCCTTTTTAACCAGAGTAGTTTGCACTTGGTTTTTCTGTTTTGAGGCTCGAATCGGGTGTGCATCACTTGGTAGATTGCTGGAGTTTTGAGTGTGGCAGTGTGGCATTGGAGGCAAATTGCTACTATGGATAAAGGCGTGGTTGAGGGGGAGAAGACAGAGAGTGGTAATCAATGGACACTGCTCATCTTAGACTAATGTTATTAGTGGTGTTCCTCAGGGTTCAGTGTTGGGTCCATTATTGTTTTCTGTATTTATAAATGATATTGATGATGGTATATCAAGCTTAATGTCCAAGTTTGCAGACGATACAAAGGTTGGCAGGGTTGTCAAGGACACTGCTGACACTATGCTGCAGCAACTGGATCTCGAAAGGTTGAGCAGATGGGCTGAGAGGTGGCAAATGAAGTTTAACATTGACAAATGTAAAGTACTACATATGGGAAACAGCAACCCCAGAGCAACATATGAACTCTGTGGTACTACACTGACAGTGGTAGAGAATGAAAGGGATCTGAGGGTGGTTGTGCAGGCAGATATGAAGTTCTCTGAGCAGTGCAGACGGGCTGCAAGAGTAGTTCATGGTGTATTGTCAATGATGTATAGGAATTTTTCTAGCAGGGATAAGGAGGTGATTATTCTCTTGTATAAGGCAATGGTCAGGCCACACCTAGAGTACTGTATACAGGTCTGGAGGCCTCATTTCAAGAAGGATGGAGAGCTGCTGGAACGAGTACAGAGAAGGGCAACAAGATTAGTGAATGGAACAAAGGGGTGCTCTTACGAAGAAAGGCTTAAGTTTTGCAAATTACAGTGTCTGGAGACTAGGCACCAGCAAGGTGATCTGATAGAGGTGTATAAAGCCTTGAATGGTTTGAGCATGGTCAATGCTGATTGGATTCTTCCTCTTGCTCAGAATAATCACCTGAGAGGGCGTAAATTCAAATTGAGGAAAGACAGATGTAAGATAGACGTGCGGAAATTTGCCTTTAGCCAGTGGGTGGTTGGTTGATGGAACAGACTTCCCTCCCTTGTCGTGGTAGTTGATAGCCTAAATAAGTTTAAAGCTCAGCTGGACAGATATTTCGAATGAACAGAGGGGTGAAGTGGAAGTGGTTTTTTTTTTTTTTTTTTTTGGCTGATGCTGCATAAGCTTGCTTTCTTGCATCAAATGCCTCTACTAATTCTAATGCTAATCACACTTAATGTCCAAGTTTGCAGATAATAGAAAGGTTGACAGGGTTGTTAATGACAGTAAAGACTGCTACTACAACAAGATCTGCAAAAGTTCGGCAGATGGGCTGAGAAGCACCAACTGAAGTTTAAAATTAACAAATGCAAAATACTCCATATGGGTAGCAGTAACCCAAGAGAAACGTACTAACTGTGTGGTACTACAGTCAGGGAGATGGAGAATGAAAAAGAGCTGGGGGTAATTTTGGAGTCAGATATGAAGTACTCTGAGCAGTGCAGATGGGCTGCCAGAGCAGGTCATGGAATTTTGTCAATGATATATAGCAATTTCGCTAGCAGAGACAAGGTAATGATTATCCCCTTGTATAAGTACAATGGTTAGGCCACACCTGCAGTACCATATACAGGTCTGGAGGCCTCATTTTAGGAAGGATGTAGAGTTGCTAGCATGAGTACAGAGAAGGACAACAAGATTGGTGAAAGGAACAAAGGGATGCACTTATAATGAAAGGCGCAAGTTGTAGCATCTGGAGACTAGGCACCTGCAAGGTGATCTGATCGAGGTGTATAAGGCCTTGAATGGTTTAAACAGGCTCAATGCTGACGGGATACTTCTGCTTGCTTAGATTAAGAACCTGAGGTGGCATAGATTCAAATTGAGGAAAGACAGTGATTGAATAGATGTGTGGAAGTTTGCCTTTAGCCAGCGGGTAGTTGATTGCTGGAGCAGACTTCCATCTGTTGTTGTGGAAGTTGATAGCTTAAATAAATTTAAGGCTGAACTAGACAAACATTTGGAGTGACCGGATGGATGAAATGGGAAGGTTGTTTTATTTTTTTTTTTGGCTGAAGCTGTATAAGCTTGCTTTCTTGCATCACAGTCCTCAACTAATTACATATTTACTAGTCTTCAGCATTAATTTAATACAAATAGAACTTTAGTGAGCTCTTCGTGTAGATAAGTTAATAAAGATTATTAACTTATTTGTTAATAATCTCTATTAAATGTATTTATAAATGTAGAAATGTTTCAATTTTTTTGTTACAAGCACTTAGCATATGAAGTAATTTATCTAGTTGGAAAACATTTGGTGGAGTGTGTCAGTAATTGTGGAAGGTTAATGATTCTCATAGCTTATGGATGATGCAGTTTCAACAAATAAGTCTGCCAGAGTTCATTGTTGAGCCCATTGTTGTTTTCTATATTTATCAATGATATTGATGAAGGCATATTAGGCTTAATGTCCAAGTTTGCAGATGATAAATGGCAAATGAAGTTTAACATTGATAAATGAAAAGTACTCCATATGGGTAGCAGTAACTCCAGAGTATACGAACTATGATGTTGTTGTATGTTGGAACGAATGACATTAAGAGTAAGAGATCTGCAGATTTACTCAAGAAATACAGATAAATGTTGAAAAAAAGTCGCAAGTTAGGGTTGAATGTGAAAGTGTCACAATAGGAGGGAGTATATGATAAGAGCCTTGTCAATCAATTTGGCCCTGGAGAGATTGTGCAAGGCTCAAGGGCGAGAATTTTTTTCAGCCTGGTCTGTGCTGGTTGACAAGAGAGACTGCTTCTATAGGGATGGGGTACACTTGAATAGAAAGAGTGCAAGAATATTTGCTGATGCTATCCAGCCACTGTTCAGTGGTTTGAAAAACTGCTAGCTTGGCAGGGGATATACAGACTAAAAGGTTAACAGTGGCCACAGGCAGAGGCAAAAATAATTCTTGCACTGCTTCTATTAGAATGAGCAGCAGCATCAGCATAGAAAGCAAGGTAATGGAGATTTCCAGGACTGCTGGGAGTAATAGTAGAACAAGTAAATACATGGGCTGTGTTAGGTTAACTAAGAGTAGGAACAGCCAGGTGCATGTATGCTTGCTTGTACACTAATGCTAGGGGTATAGTTAATATATTTAATGAGCTTGAAGTGCTAGTCAAGACATCAAAGGCAGATATTTTTGGGATAATAGAGACGTGTCACACAGATATAAGCAGTGCAGAATTGGAATTTGGGGAGTACAATGTGTACAGGAAAGGAGGAGGGATTATGCTGTTAGTTAAGAAAGACATAAAATCTAAGAAAGTGCATCCAATTGATGTTGGTGTAAAATGCAGTGTTAAGTCCATTTGGTGTGAAATAATCACTGGGAAAGGAAAAATGAGAGCAGGTGTGTGTTATATCCCTAATGAATCTTGTGAGTATAATGAGCAATTGTGCAGAGAAATAGAGTGGGCCAGTAAATCAGAATATCTTATAATGAGGGATTTTAAATTTTCAGATATTTACTGGAATTTGTTGGTTGGTCACTCGCACACTAGCAAGACTTTTGTGGATTTATTGAATGACTGTTTTCTACAGCAACATTTTCGAGAGGCAACCAGAGTGACTAATACTCTTGATCTGATTATCACCAGTGATTATTCATGCATTAAGAATTTAATGGCATGAATTTAAAAGCAAAGGAAGTAAGCAAACCCTTAGCCATAATTATGAGAGCTTCCTTGGAGTTAGGGGATGTCCCCATGGACTGGAGGTGTGCAAATGCATCACCAGTTCACAAAGGGGATTCAAAAGGTGACACAAATAACTACAGACCTGTTAGTTTAACTTGTGTTCCGGAGAAAATAATGGAATCACTGGTTAAAGAAGCATTGCAGGATCATCTAGACAAGACTTCAGTAATAGTTAAGACACAGCATGAGTTTGTTAAAGGGAGGTCTTGTTTGACCAATTTGATTGGATACTATAATGTGGTCACAAAGGAACTGTATGCCAAAAGTAATTTTGATATCATATACTTGGATTTTAGGAAAGCTTTGTATACTGTTGCACATGGAAGACTGCTGTACAAATTGGAGAGGTATGGCATTAAGCGTAAGTTGCCACAATGGATAAAAGGATGGTTGAGTACGAGACAACAGAGAGTGGTAATCAGTAGACACCGTTCTTCGTGGACAAATGTTAATAGTGGAGTTCCCCAGGGTTCGGTGTTGGGCCGATTGTTGTTTTTTCAATATATTTATCAATGATATTGATGAAGGTATATCAGGTGTAATGTCCAAGTTTGCAGATGATACAAAGGTTGGCAGGATTGCTAATGACAGTAAAAACAGTATGCTACTATAACTGAATCTAGATAAGTTGGGAAAGTGGGCTGAGAAGTGGCAACTGAAGTTTAACATTGACAAATGCAAAGTACTGCATATGGGTAGTAGTAAGTGTAGCAAATGAGGCAACTAGAGGGAGTAATACTCTTGATCTGATTATCAGTAATGATTCTTCATGCATTAAGAATCTCCAGATAAAGGAACCACTAGGTGGCAGTGATCACAGTGTGCTGAAGTAGGATTTACTCAAAGAGGTAACTACCATCAGGGGTAAATGGAAGGGTTTTTGCTTTCGTAAAGGTGACTACGGTGGTCTGAGATAGTATTTAAATTCTATACGGTGGGACCAACTGATGATGTTACCAACAGCAAATTCAAAATGGGAGGCATTCAAAGAAATTATCTTGGAAGCTACTACGCTTTACATACCAACTAAGAAATATTGTTCAAGGTTTAGGTCTAAATGGATGTCAGATGAACTAATTAGACATGTTCGTTTGTTTTTTGGTTATTAGGAGCATTAGCAGCTAAGGCCATATCAATCCAGCGGGATATGCGGTGGTCATTCCCTGACCTTTCCGCATCCTGCGTATTTGGTGGGCACAGACTCGAACCCTGGTCTAATCAAGAAGTGTGTACTATGCACTCCTGCTCCTTCCCACCTGGCTACGGAAGCGCCTAATGAGACATGGTAGAAAAGAAAAATGCATGGTATATGTATAAATTAATGGGTGACATGGAAGCGTATGATAGATGTAAGCTGGTATGTAACCAAGTCACAAAGGAGATTAGGCAGGAAAAGGCAGATTATGAGGAATCCTTGGCAAAGGATACAAAGAAAAACAGTTCTTTACCTGTGTAAACTCTAGAAGGAAAGGGATGAATCAGATTGATCCACTGGATATTGATGGTTCAACTGTTGATGATCCTGCTCAGGTGGCTAACAAACTAAACAAGTATTTTTCATCTACATTCACCCATGAGGAGTTGTTCAGGGAGGGGAATGCCAAAGGTGAGTTAAACTGTGGCAATGATTTTGTAATAACTGAGAGGAAAGTGGAGGAGAAATTGTTGAAGATAAACATAAAAAAGGCACCCGGGTGGAAGAGATCTATCCAGTTATATTAAAGGAGGCAACAAAGGAAGTAAGCAAACTCTTAGCCATAATTATGAGAGCTTCTTTGGACTCAGGGGAGGTACCCATGGACTGGAGATGTGCAAATGTGACCCCAATTCACAAAGGAGAATCAAAGGGCAACACAAGTAATTATATACCTGTTATTTTAACTTCTGTTCCAGGAAAATTAATGGAGGCACTGGTTAAAGAAGCAATACAGGATCATCTAGATAAGACTTCAGTTATACCTCGGACACAGCATGGTTTTGTTAAGGGAAAGACTGGCCTGACCAATTTGATTGGAAACTATGATGTGGTCACAAAGGAACTGGATGCAGGAAATAACTTTGATATCATATATTTGGATCTTAGAAAGGCTTTTGTTACTGTTGCACATGGAAGACTGTTGCACAAATTGGAGCAGTGTGGCATTGGAGCCAAATTGATGCTATGGATAAAGGGATAATTGAGTGGGAGAAGACAGAGAGTGGCAATCAATGGACACTGCTCATTGTGGACTAATGTTATTGGTGGGGTCCCTCGGGGTTCAGTTTTGGGTCCATTGTTGTTTTCTGTATTTATAAATGATATTGATGATGGTATATCAAGCTTAATGTCAAAGTTTTCAGATGATACGAAGGTTGGCAGGGTTGTTAAAGACACTAATGACAATACGCTGCTGCAACAGGATCTAGAAATGTTGAGCAGATGGGCTGAGAGGTGGCAAATGAAGTTTAACATTGACAAATGTAAAGTACTACATATGGGAAGCAGCAACACCAGAGTGACGTATCAATTCTGTGGTACTACACTGACAGTGGTAGAGAACGAAAAGGACCTGGGGGTAATTGTGCAGGTAAATATGAAGTTTTCTGAGCAGTGCAGACGGTCTGCCAGAGTAGCTCATAGTGTCTTGTCTATGATATACAGGAATTTTTCTAGCAGAGATAAGGAGGTGATTATCCCCTTATATAAAAGGCAATGGTCAGACCATACCTAGAGTACTGTATACAGGTCTGGAGGCCTCATTTCAAGAAGGATGTAGAACTTTTGGAATGAGTACAGAGAAGGGCAACAAGATTAGTGAATGGAACAAAGGGTTGCTCTTATGAAGAAAGGCTTAAATTTTGCAAATTACAGTGTCTGGAGACTAGGCACCTGCGAGGTGATCTGACTGAGTGCATAAAGCCGTGAATGGTTTGATCATGCTCAGTGCTGATTGAATTCTTCCTCTTGCTCAGAATAATCATTTGAGAGGGCATAAATTCAAATTGAGGAAAGACAGATGTAGGATAGATGTGCGGAAGTTTGCCTTTAGCCAGTGGTGGTTGGTTGGTGGAACAGACTTCCATCCTTTGTTGTGGAAGTTGATAGCCTAGATAAATTTAAGGCTGAGCTGGAAAGCATTTCGAAAGAATGGTGGGGTGAAATCGGAAGGTTTCTTTTTTTGGCTGATGTTGCATAAGCATGCTTTCATGCATCGTATTCCTTTACTAATGCTACACTCAGAGTAGTGGAAAATGAAAGAGACCTGAGGGTAACTGTGCAGTCAAATATGAAGTTCTTAGAGCAATGCAGACAGGCTGCCAGAACAGCTCATGGGGGTTTTTTCAATAATACACAGGGATAAGGAGGTGATTATCCCATTGTATAAAGCAATTTGTAGACTACATCTTGTGTACTGCATACAGCTCTGGAGGCCTCATTTTAGGAAGAATGTTGAGCTGTTGGAATGAGCGCAGAGAAGGGTAACAAGATTTTTCCAGAGCACTAAGTGAAACCTTATTTATTGATTTGAAATTTTTGTTTTCTCTAAATTTTGATTAAAAATTAGTACTTTAATATTTGTTTGTGTTTTTCTGATTAATTTAATGTATTTTTTCTTTACTTGGCCCTTGTAATTGCTTAAAAAACCACAGTCGACTTTTGCCGGCATTCTGTTGTATTGATAATTTTTTTAATTTTGTCACCTTTGTTTTAGTATTGATATATCAGATGTTGGAAGTTCCTGCGAAGCTTTCAACCAGTGTAATCAGTATCAGAAGCAGTGTTCAAACTATAATTTATAGCACTGCTGACTTGACTTTTTGATGTAGTCCGTAACGTTCAGAATTAATATTTCATAGACCGTTTAGTATCAGTGATTTGGTGTGAATATAGTGTCACAAATAGGTCGCACAAGAGTTTGAATCACTTAGATTGGCAATAGTTGAATTTATTATCTATAATGATTATTTAGAATTTATAAACATAACACTATAGTGTAATACTTGTAACATAAACTTGTAGGACATACAGAATTCATAAATATAACATAAACTTGGTGGGAGAGAGATGTGAAGTTCTTTGAGCTATGCAGACAGGCTGCCACCACACCTCATGGAGGTTTTGTCAATGATATGCAGGGATAAGGAGGTGATTGTCCCATTGTATAAAGCAGGGGTAGACTACATCTTGAGTACTGTATACAGGTCTTGAGGCCCGTATGCAATACTCAATATGGGCCTTCATAGCATAATCGGAGCATGTAGTATTTTTAATAATATTGAATTTAAAATAATACATTCTCTGATTATGCTATGAAGTCGCAAAAGGCTCAAAGTAGTGAGAGTGCCTTGGCTCAGGGAAGAACTGAGGGGGTTTGTTGTTCTTGAAATCACAGCCTTATGAAATGTACCACTTGTTTGATATTTGTAGTTATCAGCTATGGGAATGCCATATTGCCAAGTGGAATGTCTTTGTGTGTGCTCGATGTAAAGAGTGTGAATATGTTAGACAGCCATTCAGCTTGTTACGACCCTTTATAAGAGATTTAAGAACAAGGTGGATGCCCTCGAAGGACTTAAATTGGGGCCCATCGAGCTCTCAGCTGCCCACATCAATGCCACAGCTTGTACTTGATAATCAGGCAACACAGCAGCAATCCCCAAGGCAGAATGTGGTGGTCCCACAAGAGCTAGTTGTTGTCAGTGGCTCCTTTTTCAGGGAAACAGGAAATATATTGTTCAAAAAGAATAGGACCATGGTATGTCTGCCAGTGTCAAAAGTTGATGACATTGTACAGCAGATATCATATTTCAAGGGCACGAAAGGTGATATTATTGAACACATTGGCACCAATGACGTTAAGAGTAGATCTGCAGATGTACTTAACAAGTACAAGTCAATGTTGAAAAAAAGTCATGAGTTACAGTTAAATTTGAAAGTGTCTGCAATTCTGCCCAGAAATACGAGGGAGTATATGAGAACCTTGTCAATCAGTTTGACCCTTGAGATATTGTACACAGCTCATGAAGTAGAATATTTCTCAGCACAGTCTGTGCTTGTTAACAAGAGAGACTACTTCTACAGGGATGGGATAAACTTAAATTGAAAAGGTGCAAGAATATTTGTTAATGCTCTAGGCAGTGTTAGAGCATTAACTGCTAGCTTGGGAGGATATACAGAATAATAGATTAGAAATAGCTGCAGGTAGAGGTGAAAGTGATTCTTGCACTGCATCTGTGGAATTAGCATCCTGGAAAGCAGGGTGCTGGGGATTTTAGGAACTGCTAGGAGTCATCATGGAACAAATAAATTCAATCAGTTTGACATCAGGACATCAAGGGCGAATATTGTTGGGATATCAGAAAAGTGGTGCCACACACACATAAAAAATGCAGAAATTGAGTTTAGGGAGTAAAATGTGCAAAGAAAGGACCAGCAGGAGGGACCAGTGTGCAAAGTCAGGTTGCTGGGATATAAGCACTGGAATACAAAAATGAGAGTAGGAGTGTGTGTCAGACCTAATGACTGATGAGTACAACAAATATACAGAGAAATAGAGTGGACCAGTAAATCAGACTGTCTTACAATGGGGGGGGGGGGGCTTCCAAATTGGAACTTATATGTTAGTAAGTTGCACACCAGCCGGACTTTTGTGGATTTATTGGATGACTGTTTTCTACAGCAACATGTTAGAGAGGGAACAATACCCTTGATCTGATTATCGTCAGTGGTTATGCAGGCATTAAGAATCAGCAGATAAAAGAACTGCTAAGTGGCAGTGATTATAGTGTATTGATGTCGGATTTAATTAGAGATGTAGCTACCATCAAGAGTAAAAGGAAGGGACTGTGCTTTTGTAAAGGTGTCTACAGTGGTCTCGGACAGTTTTTAAATTCGATACAGTGGGACCAATTGGTGATGTTACTGTCCACAGATTCAAAATAGGAAGCATTCAAGGAATTAATCATAGAAGCTGCTAGGTTTTTCGGTTCCTAGATTTAAAGAAATAGGCCTATGTGGATGTCAGGTGAACTAATGAGACCATGACTGGATTTATATATAAACTAAACAACTATAGCTTACGGCCTCGCATAAAAAAAGGATTTTTTAAGCGAGGTGTGTTACAGTTCACCTGTGACAATATTTTTAATATTGTCACAGGTGAACTGTAAGAGAGAAGGGCCTCATACATGTTATAGCTTAGGCCACAAGTTTAAATCCAGCCCTGAATGAGACTGATGGTACAGAAAAAAATGCCTATATAATATCGGTGTAAATACACCATAGTTAACCCATATATTTGAGCTACGATTGTAGCGTAGAAGGCATCGTTTTAAATGTATCTCATAATGTGGTTGCCTTCACAACAAGATAGCTACTATTGAATTACTTCAAATAAATAACGCTTCTCTAGTAGAGAAGGCTACTGTTATTTATTTTCAGCGGTACCACCACCCAGACGATCGTTTCGAAGCTTTTTGGCTTCGTCATCAGTGGGCGGGTAGGTACCCAGGTAATACAACAAGCCATCTCAGTTGCGAAGTTATATCCACCTTATGAGAGATGCCAGAAGGGTGTGGTGGTAATGTATTTGGAAAATTAAATGCACTAGGCATAATCCTTATGGGTTTTGATAATTACCTATATAATATCGGTGTAAATACACCATAGTTAACCCATATATTTGAGCTACGATTGTAGCGTAGAAGGCATCGTTTTAAATGTATCTCATAATGTGGTTGCCTTCACATGAGATACATTTATGAGATACATTTAAAACGATGCCTTCTACGCTACAATCGTAGCTCAAATATATGGGTTAACTATGGTGTATTTACACCGATATTATATAGGTAATTATCAAAACCCATAAGGATTATGCCTAGTGCATTTAATTTTCCAGAAAAAAATGCATAGGTGGCATATAGATTTTCAGGCAACACAAGAAGCCTTTGGTAGATATACACTAGTGTGTAATCAAATAACAAAGGAAGTTAGGCAAGAAAAGGTAGATTATTAGAAATCTTTGATGAATGATGCAAAGATAAACAGCAAAGACTTCATTACTTATGTAAAAAGGGATGAATCAAATTGATCCACTCATTACTGATGATTTTAGTGTTGATCCTACTCAGGTTACTAACAGTGAATAGATATTTGGCATCTACATTTACACATGAGGGGATTCTTTAGGGAAAGGGATTCCAGAAATATATCAAATTCTAACCAGGAGCTAAATGATTTTGAAATAACCGAGAGGAAAGTGGAAACAGAAATTGTTGAAGTTAAACATAAGAAAGGCACCTGATGTGGACTGGAGCTATCCAATTATATTAAGGGAGGCAGCGAAGGAAATAAGCAAACCCTTAGCCATAATTATGAGAGCATCCTTGGATTCATAGGTCCGCGCAGACTGGAGATACTTACATAGTATAAAAAACATGGGGATCCTGTTATCAATCTACTTTATACTAGACATGTTGGACAGACAACTTGTGTATTCAAAACCCACTAATATTTTTAAAATTAGACAAATGCTAACTTATTGTGATTTCGCTTTTAGATTATCTTGTCCTCATTTTGAATTTAAATCAATGTTTTAAATTTAAAACAAATAAAAATAAAATAAGTAGAATATGTAGGATGTTAAGAAATATTAAATTTTGGAAATATATTTTAAGTCAGGGACATATTCTATCCTATCAATTAATCGTTGTAGAGCGGATATCATCTTTTAAGGGCACAAAAGTTGATATTGTTGTACACGTTGGCATTAATGATATTAAGAGTAGGAGACCTGCGGAATTACTTAACAAGTACAAGTCACTGTTGAAAAAAAGACATGAATTAGGGTTGAATTTGAAAGTGTCTGCAATTCTTCCCAGACACGATAGGAGGGAGTATATGATGACAGCCTTGTTGATCAATTCGGCCCTGGAAAGATTGTGCAAGACTCAAGGGGTAGAATTTTTTTTCAGCCCAGTCTATACTAGTTAACAGGAGAGACTGCTTCTACAGGGATGGGATACACTTAAATAGAAAGGGTGCAAGAATATTTTCTGATGCTACGAGGAAGTTATAGGTGGGTCGGAAAACTGCTAGCTTGGGGGGGGGGATACAAGGACTAATAGATTAACAGTAGCCACTGGCAGAGGTGAAAGTGACTCTTGCACTGCTTCTATTGGAATGAGCAGCAGCTTGGAAAATAAGATGCAGGGTATTTCAGAGACTGCTGGGAGTCATTGCGGTACAAATAAACACATGTGTTCTGTTAGGGTATCTAAGAATAGGAACAGGTGCATGTATACTTGCATATACACCAATGCTAGGAGTTTGGTAAATAAATTTGATGATGAATTTGAGGTATTGCTCAAAACATCAAAGGCAGATATTGTTGGGATATCAGAGACGGTGTTACGCAGATATAAGGAATGCAGAACGTCTACAGAAAGGATAGACAGGATAGTAAGGGAGGAGAGGTTATGCTATTAGTTTAGAAACACATAAAATTCAAGACAGTGAAGCCAGTTGACATTGCTGGACAGTGCAGTGTCGAGTCAGTTTGGTGTGACATAAGCATTGGGAGATCAAAATTGGGAGTAGGAGTGTGATACGCCTAATGACTCTGAAGAGTATAATAAGAAACTGTACAAGGAAATAGACTGAGCCAGTAAATCAGAGAGTCTTAAAATGGGAGATTTTAATTTCCCGGATATCGACTGGAATTTGTGAGTTGGTCACTCTCACACTAGAAAGGCTTTTGTGGATTTATTGGATGATTGTTTTCTACATCAGCATGTTCGGGAGGCAACTAGAGGGAGTAATACTCTTGACCTTATTATCACCAGTGATTATTCATGCATTAAGAATTTGCAGGTAAAGGAACCACTAGGTGGCAGTGATCATAGTGTGCTAAAGTGGGATTTACTCAAAGAGGTAATTACCATCAGGGGTGAAGGGAAGGCTTTTGTTTTCGTAAAAGTGACTACAGTGGTCTGAGACAGTATTTAAATTCTATATGGTGGGACCGATTGATGATGTTACCAACAGCAAATTCGAAATGGGAAGAATACAAAAAATTATCTTGGAAGCTACTAGGCTTCCAAATACCAACTAAGAAATATTGTTCAAGGTTTAGGCTAAATGGATGTCAGATGAACTAATGAGATGTGACAAAGAAGAAAAATGCATGGAATAAGTATAAATTATTGGGTAACATGGAAGCCTATGACAGATATAACCTAGTCTGTAACTATGTCACAAAGGAGATTAGGCAGGAAAAGGCAGATTATGAGAAATCCTTGGCAAAGGATGCAAAGAAAAACAACAAAGAGTTCTTTACTTATGTAAACTCTAGAAGGAAAGGGATGAATCAGATTGGTCCACTGGATATTCACGGTTCAACTGTTGATGATCCTGCTCAGGTGGCTAACAAACTAAATGAGTATTTTGCATCTACATTCACCCATGAGGAGTTATTCAGGGAGGGGAATGCCAGAGGTGAGTTAAACTGTGACGGTGAGCTGGATGATTTTGTTATAACTGAGAGGAAAGTGGAGGAGAAATTGTTGAAGATAAACATAAAAAAGGCACCCGGGGTGGATGGGATCTATCCAGTTATATTAAAGGAAGTAAGCAAATCCCTAGCCATAATTATGAGAGCTTCTTTGGACTCAGGGGAGGTAACCATTAACTGGAGATGTGCAAATGTGACCCCAGTTCACAAAGGAGGATCAAAGGGCAACACAAGAAATAATAGACCTGTTAGTTTAACTTCTGTTCCAGGAAAATTAATGGAGGCACTGGTTAAAGAAGCACTGCAGGATCATCTAAACAGGACTTCAGTTATACTTCGGACACAGCATGGTTTTGTTAAGGGAAAGACTGGCCTAACCAATTTGATTGGATACTATGATGTGGTCACAAAGGAACTGGATGCAGGGTATAACGTTGATATCATATATTTGGATCTTAGAAAGGCTTTTGATACTATTGCACATGGAAGACTGCTGCACAAATTGGAGCAGTATGGCATTGGATGCAAATTGCTGCTATGGATAAAGGTATGGTTGAGTGGGAGGAGACAGAGAGTGGTAATCAATGGACACTGCTCATCATGGACTAATGTTATTAGTGGAGTCCCTCAGTGTTCAGTATCGGGGCCATTGTTGTTTTCTGTATTTATTAATGATAATGATGATTGTATATCAAGCCTAATGTCCAAGTTTGCAGATGATACGAAGGTTGGCAGGGTTGTTAAGGACACTAATGACAGTACGCTGCTGCAACAGGATCTAGAAAAGTTGAGCAGATGGGCTATGAGTGACAAATGAAGTTTAACATTGACAAATGTAAAGTACTACATATGGGAAGCAGCAACCCCAGAGTGACATATCAATTCTGTGGTACTAAACTGACAGTGGTAGAGAACAAAAAGGACCTGGGGGTAATTGTGCAGGCAGATATGAAGTTTTCTGAGCAGTGCAGACGGTCTGCAAGAGTAGTTCATAGTGTCTTGTTAATGATATACAGGAATTTTTCTGGCAGGGATAAGGAGGTGATTATCCCGTTATATAAGGCAATGGCCACAGCTTGAGTACTGTATACAGGTCTGGGGTCCTTATTTTAAGAAGGATGTAGAGCTGTTGGAACGAGTACAGAGAAGCGCAACAAGATTAATGAATGGAACAAAGGGTTGCTCTTACGAAGAAAGACTTAAATTTTGTAAATTACAATATCTGGAGACTAGGCACCTGCGACGTAATCTGATTGAGGTGTATAAAGCCTTGAATGGTTTGAGCATGCTCAATGCTGATGGAATTCTTCCTCTTGTTCAGAATAATCATTTGAGAGGGCATAAATTCAAATTGAGGAAAGACAGATGTAGGATAGATGTGTGGAAGTTTGCCTTTAGCCAGTGGGTAGTTTGTTGGTGGAACAGACTTCCATCTTTTTTTGTGGAAGTTGATAGTCTAAATAAATTTAAGGCTGAGCTGGACAGGTATTTGGAAATAATGGAGGGGTGAAATGGGAGCATTTTTTTTTTTGGCTGATGCTGCATAACCTTGCTTTCTTGCTTCATATGCCTCTACCAATGCTAATTTTATGCAGATACATTTATAGCAGTGATAAGGAAGTGATTATTCCATTGTACAAGGCAATGTTAGGCCAGATCTTGAGTAATGCATACAGGTCTGGATTCCTCATTTACGAAGGATGTAGAGCTAGTGGAACAGCTACAGAGGAGGGAGTGAGATTTGTGAGTGGAAAAAGGGGTGCATTACCAAGAATGGCTACATTTCTGCAAATTGCAGTGTCTGGACTTTAGTCAACCATGAAGTGATCTGATTGAGATTTTTAATGACTTGGAGTGGATTGGGCAAGCCAGGGCTTATGCATTTCTTACCCTTGCTCAGATTACATGCACACATGAGAATTTGTAATTTGCTTTTAGAATCTGCAGATAAAAGAACCACTAGGTGAAAGTGATAACAGTGCATTGATTTGGGATTTATTTAAAGATGTAACTTACGAGCAAATGTAAAGCGAGGCGTGTTTTCTTCTGTAAAGGTGTGTACAGTGGTCTCAGACAATTTTTAAATAAATTCTCTACTGTGGGACCACCTGTGATATTACCATTAGAAAAATTTAAATGGAAATGTTCCATGAATTAATCATAGACGCTACTAGGTGTTTCATACCAACTACCAAATACTCTTAAAGATAAATGCCTAAATGGATATCAAATGAACTGATGAAATGTGTGGCAGAGAAGAAAAGTGCATGGGATATACACCGAATGGACAGAATTCAAGGGATACCCGGTGCCTGAGCAATGCGATACTGTCACCCCTCATGCAAGGGGATGAACCCACCCACCGCTTTGCAGGTATATAGGTACACTACATTCATATAGATGGTAATTCGATGTCAGTGTGGATAAACGTCGTGAACTTAACCGACTTTGAATGAGGGACGATAGTGGGTGTCCGATGCATGGGTCACTTTGTCACAGAGGTGGTACTGAAATTGCACTATCCCCGTTCGAAAGTATCAAACCATTTTGGAAAGGTGGTGGATGAACGTAGCAGTCGATGTCTGTCTTGCATTGTTTAAGCCAACTGGTGAGTGATAGTGGCACAAATCACCACCGACTTCAACAAGGGAAGTATCAGAAACTTCTCCGCCAAGACCATTAGGTGATCATTAGCTGCAATAGGTTATGGGAACCGCTGACCCACAAGAGTCCCATTGCTAACACCACATCACAAGACTATGCCTCAACTGGGCGAAAGAACATCAGCACTGGACCTTCGATGATTGGAGATGGGTACTTCAATCATCCAAGTCTGATGAGTCCTGTTTCCAGTTATTATGATCGGACAGGAGGGTGCATATCTGGTGGAAACCGCACAAAGCTATGTCATGTCAAGGAACCGTTCAGGCAGGTGGACGGTCGATAATGGTCTGCAACTTGTTCCAGACCATTATCGACTGTCTGGAGTGTGTTCAACTGGCACATATTGGGACCTCTGGTGCATCTAGATGCATCGCTTCATGGCCATGCACCCACAGGGCAATTGATCCTGCTCAGATTGCTGAGTATTTTGCATCTACATTCACGCATGAGGAATTCTTTAGGAAAGGGTGTGTTGGACATTTATCAAAATCTCTAATATGGAACTAAATGATTTTTAATAACTGTTAGGAAAATGGAAGAGAAATAGTTGAAGTTAAACATGAGGAAAGCACCTGCAATGGGAATCTATCCAAATATATTCATTGAGACAGTGTAGAATGTAAGCAAATCCTTAGCCCTAATTATGAGAACATCCCTCAAAATTGGAAATGTGTGAATGTATCCCCCAAATCACAAAGGGGGATCAAAGGTTGATTTCAGTAATTACAGAACCTGTTAGTTTAATTTCTGTTCCTGGAAAAATAATGTAGTCACTGTTGAAAGAAGTAATGAGAACCATCTGGACAAGGCTGCAGTTATACTTCAGACACAGCATGGGGTTGTGAAGGGGAAGTCTTGTCTTATCTATTTGACTGGTTACCACAAAGTGGTCACAGATGAACTGGATGTAAGAAATAATTTTGATATCATATTCTTGGATTTCAGGAAAGCTTTTTATATACTGTTGCACATAAACCATTGCTGTATAAATTGGAGCAGTGTAGCATTAAATGCAAGTTGCTGCGATGGATAAAGGGATGGGTGGAAGTAAAAAGAGACTGTTAATGAACATTGCTCTTCATTGACTAATTTAATAGTGGACTTTCCCAGATGTGGCACATTGCTGTTTTCTTTGATATTGATATTGATGAAGACATATATATGTCCAATTTTGTAAATGATACAAAGGTTGGCAGGGTGGTTAATGACAGTATGCTACTGCAACTGGATTTTGAAGTTAGGAAGGTGCACTGAGAAATGGTAATTGAAATTTAACATTGATAAATGCAACGTACTGCATATGGGTAGCAGTAGTATCAAGATAAGGTAGTAGTAGTAGTAGGGGCATGTGAAGCAAGAAAGCAAGTGTATGAGCTTATGCAGCATCAGCCAAAAAAAAAAAAAAACATCACACCATTCCCTCCAAACGCCTGTCCAGTTCCTCTTTAAATTTATTCAACCTATCAACTTCCACAACGACAGACAGAAGTTTGTTCCAGCAATTAACCACCCAGTGACTAAAGGCAAATTTCCGCACATCTATTCTACACCTGTCTTTTCTTAATTTGAATTTATGCCCCCTTAGGTTCGTAATCTGAACAAGTGGAAGGATCCCATCAGAATTCAGCGTGCTCAATCCATTCAAGGCCTTATACACCTCAATCAGATCACCGTGCAGGTGCCTGGTCTCCAGCCACTGCAGTTTGCAGAACTTAAGCCTCTCTTGGTAAGAGGATCCCTTCATTCCCCTCACCAATCTTGTTGCCCTTCTCTGTACACACTCAAGCAAATCGACATCCTTCCTAAAATGAGGCCTGTACACAGTATTCAAGGAGTGGCCTGACCATTGCCTTATACTGAGAGACAATCACCTCCTTTTATCTGCTAGGAAAATTCTTATATATCATTGACAAAAACCCATGACCTGCCCTGGCAGCCCGTCTGCATTGCTCAGAAAACTTCATATCTGACTGTACAATTACTCCCAGGTCATTTTCATTTTCTAACACCTTAAGTGTAGTACCACACAGTTGGTACATTTCTCTGGGGTTACTTCTACCCATATGCAGTACTTTGCATTTGTCAAGGTTAAACTTCAGTTGCCACTTCTTTGCCAATCTGCCCAAATTATCTAGATCCTGTTGCATTAGCACACTGCCATTACTGTCATTAACAACCCTGCCAACCTTTGTATCATCTGCAAACTTCGACACTAAGCCTGATATACCTTCATCAATATCATTAATAAATAAACAAAACAACAGTGGACCCAACACCGAACCCTGTGGAACTCCACTAATAACATTAGTCCACGAAGAGCAGCACCCATTGATTACCACCCTCTGTCTTCTCCCACTCAACCATCCTTTTATCCATTGTAGCAACTTACCCTTAATACCATTCTGCTCCAATTTGTACAATAGTCTTCCATGCGGAACAGTGTCAAAAGCTTTCCTGAAATAAAAATATATGATATCAAAATTATTTTTTGCATCCAGTTCCTTTGTAACCACATCATAATAACCAATCAAATTTTTCAGACAAGACTTTCCCTTAACAAACCCATGCTGAGTCTAAATTATTGCTGCACTCTTGTCTAGATGATCCTGCAATGCATCTTTAACCAGTGACTCCATTATTTTACCCGAAACAGAAGTTAAACTAACTGGTCTGTAATTACTCCTATCACCCTTCGATCCCCCTTTGCGAATTGGGGATACATTTGCACATCTCCAGTCCGTAGGAACCTCCCCTGAGTCCAAGGATGCTCTCATAATTATGGCTAAGGGTTTGCTTAGTTGCTTTGCCACCTTCTTTAATTTAACTGGATAGATCCCATCCACCCCAGGTGCTTTTCTTATGTTTAATTTCAACAATTTCTCCTCCACTTTGCTCTCAGTTATTACAAAACCATTAAGTACCCTGCTACAATTTGATAACCTTCTGCCATTTTCAAACCTTAATAATTCCTCATGTGTGAATGTAGATGCAAAATACTCATTCAGTTTGTTTGCCATCTGAGCAGGATCATTAACAGTCGAACCATCGATGTCAAGTGGACCAATCAGATTCATCCCCTTCCTTTTAGAGTTTATATAAGTAAAGAAATCCTTGCTGTTTTTCTTAGCATCTTTTGCCAAGGATTTCTCGTAATCTGCCTTCGCTTGCCCAACCTCCTTTGTGACCTGATTACAGACTAGCTTATATCTGCCATAGGCTTCTGAGTCGCTTGATAATTTATATGCATCCCATGCATTTTTCTTCTCTAATACAAGTCTCATTAGTTCATTTGATAACAATTTAGGCCTAAACCTTAACAATATTTCTTAATAGGTATGAAACTTTTAGTAGCATCCACAATCAATTCCTTGAATGCTTCCCACTTAGAATTTACTGTTGGTAACATTGTCAGTTGATCCCACTGTACAGAATTTAAAAACTGTCTGAGACCACTGTACTCACCTTTACGGAAGCAAAAACCCTTTCCTTTACCCCTGATATGGTAATTAAATCTTTAAGTAAATCCCACATCACTGCCACCTAGTGGTTCCTTTATCTGCAAATTCTTAATACACGAATGATCACTGCTGATAACCAAATCAAGAGTATTACTCTTCTGGTCAAAGGTCAATAGGTATGAAATTATTGACCTTTGACCCCAGAAGGGACATGGAAAAATGTCCCAGAAAAATGGCTGTGTTTCTTTTCTAGCCTGCCAGGTGGCACTGTTTTCTTACAGTTGTTCTTGCCTGCCAATTGTTGACCGGAGGTGATTACGAAAACCATGGAATACACACCAGACATCATTCTAAAGTTATTTAATACCTGTCTCCAGTCAGGCGCTTTCCCTGATGACCCGAAAGCTGCAAATTTAAAGCTTATACTCAAGAACCCCAATAAACCACCTGATCTTTCAGTATCTTACTGGGCCATCACCATCTTGCCAGTGCTAAGTAAACTTTTCAAAAGGCTGCTGCAAAATAAAATAACCCAGGACTATGAGAACACTAGTCTGCTCTCACCACCCAATTCAGCTTTAGCCCTGGCTGCTCCATGGTGGATGCCCTACAGAAACTACTCTCCATGGTGGTGGATACAGACAAAAAATACTTCCTTGTAATTACTATTGACCTTGCTTGGGCATTCAACTCACTCTGCTGTTCTAGCATCCTGAGCAGACTCCATAAAGCTCTGGTTCCTAGAAATCTCTATAAAACCATTAATTCTTATTTTTCAAACAGAAGAGTTGTGGTGAGTGCACCATACCAAAGAGTGACCAGAAATGTCTTCCATAACTCCCCACAAGGGTCGGTTCTGGGCCCATTATGGAATGTCGTTATGGATGAATTTCTCTCCATTGGCCTGGGTGAGGCTAATTCTCAGGCATATGTGGGTGATTTAATTATTACTGTGGCTGCTGATACCCATGCCCGGCTGGAGTCCCTGGCTAACCACGTGCTTTCTATCCTCCAATGCTGGACAACCAGATACAGCTTGCATATCTCCGAGACCAAGACAAACACTACTGAAAGGAAAACTGAAAGGACCACCCCAAATCAAAATACAAGTACTGCAGTAAAATTTTCCACAGAGCTTAAGTACTTGGGCATCATTCTGGATGCAAATCTCTCCTTGAACCCCCACCTCCAGTGCCAGAAAACAGATCAGGAAGTATGCCGCTCTTGTTTCCAAGGTTTCCTGTTGCAACTGTGGCTTCAACCAAAGAACTGCTATTCATCTATTACAAAGCCGTCTTACTCCACATCATCACCTATGCTTTGGGAGTTTGGTTTCCTATCACAAACAGGAAAATCCTTGACACAATTCAGCACCCAATCCTCCTTATCTACATCCGTGCCTGCTGCATGGTGAGTATTCATGCTTTGCAGGTCCTGGCTTCAACATACACACCTTAATTTCATTCCTAATAGAGCTCTCATATCCCAGAATGTTTTGCCACCATAATTAACTTTCAAAATATTCACCAGGTTAAGCAAGTCACGAACTGGAGCTAAATATACACATTATTTTTTTTAGGAGCTTTCAATCTATACCGATAGATGCCGATACATTAGAAAAAACAGAAAATTTTCCTCATTGGAAAATGACAATTCAGATATATTGCGAAAATGTGTATCACACTGTAAAGCCCAACATCTAGCCAATCACAAATTGTAAACAGGTATGGCTGTGTGTGTGTGTGTGTGTGTGTGTGTGTGTGTGTGTGTGTAACTGGGGCAGGCACCAACTGACGACTTCCCTAACCAAATGCAATATCGATGCTGTGACGTTAGCTTTGGACTTCCTGAGGTAAATTATTTAACTATGCTGTGTTCAGTTTAACAGTAACAGATGTGCCTAAGCTTGTTTTAGTAAGACGGTTGATAAAATGAGTGCCGTTCTGGCCTGCCTTGTAATTCTATTCAATTTGCTTGCTTCTTTTGTGTGGAACAACAGCAACATTTAGACATTTCAGAATTGGAACTTTTTGTGTTGAAATTCCTTTTATTGGTGACTTCTTTCAAATTTTGGAATCCGAAAAAAGTAGTATTCAGACTGGCGGACTGAAAAGGATAAAATGTCTATGTTCAACTTTACAATGTGAGTTAACTTGAAAATAATTTTATATTCTTGTTGCCAACATGAAATTTTACTTCAGTAAAATTTAACAGTATCTGTAGTTCCTTATTTTCTAGGATTAATACTATTGATAAAAGAACTGAAAATAATCTAACAGACTCATTGTGACAGTATGAACTTACATTCTGTTGACTGATCTTATGTGAATAGTTTGTAATTGTATGGTTCCTGCTCCGCATATAATTTCAAGCTCAACCTACAACCGTGAAATAAGAGAAAAAGGACAAAAATGGGTGTTCTGCCAACCCAAGTGTGTACCTTCAATGACAACATGAAATTTGCATTCTATCAGTTGAACTTGTAAATAGTTTGTGCTTCCATTCAGCCAACTGGAAAAAAATATGTATTCTTTTCTGCATAAGTATGTGCAGCCTTGTGTCGATATGAATCTGTATTCTGTTGCTAACTTGAAAAGGACAAAAAATATATTTTTTTTTCTGCTTATTTTAAGTATATCTTGTGACAGTGCTAATTTTTTTTTTTTTTTTTGCATTCTACTACTAACTTTTGTAAATAGTTTGTATAATTGCTACTTTGAAGAGAATTATGTTTTCCTCTGCATCTGCTAACTGTGAGTACCTCTTGTGAATTTGCATTCGAGCTTAACTTTGTAAATAGTTTTGTACGCTTCATGTTAACAATAAACTATGCACTTGTAAATTTTATCAGTGTGTGTGTTTCATTTTTTAAGAGTTGATTATTTTTAGGAGTTGACAAGTACTGTTGATAAGCTTTAAAATTAACTGCCAAAGAGATCACTGCTGACAAAAACTAAAAATTTAAAAACAAAAACTTAATTGGTTTTAAAGAGGTTAGCTGTTGAAAAAAGTAAAGTAAGCCTAATTTTCAAATTTTTACATTGGAAAATTAAGTTGTTTCTGAAAACACTCTTATTTACTGATATAGACTATTCTTGATAAGGATTTGTATAAGTCAGATTTTTTCAGCTTTCTACCGACAGATGGAGGCACAGAGAAATTGGTTTTGTGTAAATTCTAAAGTCAGTCGCTCTCAACCAACATAGGAACGCTTTTGCATTGTGAATTTTATCAATGTCTGTTTCCACGCCTTCTTTGGTTGGGTTCAGGAGCTGGTACATGCATACGATGTCAGATACAATTCATTTCCATCCAGCTAGAAAAGTGTGTTCTTCTCTGCTTAACTATGTGTATGGCCTTGTGCCAGTATGAATATGTATTTCTGTTGCTAACTTGAAAAGGGCAAAAATGTGTTTTTTCTGCTACTGTGAGTACATCTTGTGAATTTGCATTCAACTTAAAAGTTCGTAGTTGTGTATGCTTGATGATAACAATAAACTATGATTTTGTAAATTTTATCAGTGTGTGTTTATGTGTGTTTCTTCATTTTTAAGGATACCCCAGGGGCTCACAACTGGTGAGTTTGGACTTGGCACACCCAGGATCCTGAGCTGTTATCATCATCTTTCTCTTTCTTGGAGATTCCCTTCTACTTCTGCCCTCTTTCTCTCTCTCTCTCTCTACTTCTGCTCTCTTTCTCTTTCTCTTTCTTTCTCTCTCACTTAGGGTAATTCGGGAATTTTTTTTTTTTTTTTTTTGGCTGGTGCAGCGTAAGCCTCAGGCTTCCTTACACCATATAGCTAATAATAATAATAAGTACTATTGTGAAAATAAACTGTAAAAATCAAATAATAAAGAGGTTAATGCTGACAAAAAATAAACCTAACTTGTTTTAAAGAGGTTGACAAAAATAAACTTAGCCTAATTTTCAAACTTTTATATTGGTAATTTTAAGTTGTTTCTAAAAACACTCTTATTTGCTAATATACACTTTATTCTTGGGAAGGATTTGTACAAGTTGGATTTTCTACCAACAGCTGGAGTCACACTTTGTGAAAGTTCTAAAGTCAGATTTTTTTTTTTTTTTTTTTGGTAGTTGTTGGCGCATCGGCTTCTGTGGCCATATTGCACCTCCCAAGGTTTTTGCAGTACTTTGATCCAAGCCCGAGGCGGGAATCGAACCCGCGACCTTTGGGTTGCCGGGCAGGTACTTTACCCACTCGGCTAACCCGGTCGGCCTAAAGTCAGATGGTCTGCAACCATCAGATTTTTGTGAAAATGTCTATAAACAAGGTGGTGACAGTAGAAAACCCCACACAGCACACACACACACACACAAATCAACATTGTCCCAGAATGCAGTCTGCACAGGTAGCACAGTGGTATCATCACTGTTCTCCCCACACTGGGTGGAAAAGGCCTAGGTTCGAATCCTGTGCAAGGAACTTTAATGGGCTTTTTTCACCCCATAGCTGAGTTAGTTGGTCTCAGGCATCGATAGCAAGGTTTTCCCCCCAGAAAACAGGTTTTCCATCTAACAAAACAGGAAAATGGACCAGAGAACACACACACACACACAATTTACAGAAAAAATAAATATATGGGTAGATGTAATCATTTACAGGTGACCCCTAATATCATAATTTCTTTTTTTTTTTTTTTTTTTTGTCCCAGAATGCAAAAAAACTAAACTATTATTTTAAGGCTATCCGAATAATTAAATTCATCTGCTGTGCTGTGTGTCTTATGTCTGTTGATTGCATGTGTTCTATGATCGATTTATCTGTTTTGCTGGACTCAAAACCAGTTTTTGGGGGAAAAATCTTGCTATCTACGCCAGACACAGACTAACTCAGCCACGGAATGAAAAAAAAAACCCTTTAAAGTTCCTCACATCATCCACGGGATTCGAACCCAGGCCTTTGAATCCCATCGATGATGCGAGGAACTTTAATGGCCTTTTTTTTTTCACTCCGTGCCAATTTAGTCGGTCCCAAGCATAGATAGAAAAGTTTTCTCTCCAGAAACTGGGGTTTCTGGAGGGAATTTGTCTGTTTCTAGCAAAACGGACAAATCAAATGTAGAACAAACCCCCTATTGAAAGACATAAGACACCCAACATGACATATGAATTTAAATATTCAGGTAGGCAAATATAATAGATTTTTTTGTCCCAGAATACATTTCCCCGAAATTTCACCCCTCATAGAAATCTATGTCCCAGAATGCAACGCTATCATTTTCAAAACCATAACTGTTTCCCCCAGAATGCATTGCTCACAGAATTAACTTTCAAAATATTCATGTTCAGCTTTTGATATCAAAATCGCTACATTCAAAGGCAACATCTAAACCTGAAACTGATGAGGGACCTGTCAGCCACGAGGTTAAGTTGCGGCAAGCCAACCCAAGATTGAGACCAGCTCAAGGTAAAAATAAAAATAAAGTTAAAAATAAAAACCACCCGCTGGCTTTTAGCCAGCGGGTCGTTTTTATTTTCAATTGATTGCCGGGACAAACATCCATCTGCTATCAAGGCAGAGTTAGGTGGGTTGGAAAACTGCTAGCTTGGGGGGGATACACAGACTAATAGATTAACAGTAGCCGCTGGCAGAGATAAAAGTGATTCTTGTACTACTTCTGTTGAAATGCAATTGGGCAGCAGCCTGGAAACCAAAGCAATGGGAATTTCCAGGACTGCTGGGAGACATAGTGGAACAAGTAAATACACAGGCTGTGATAGAGTAACTAAGAGTAGAAACAGGTGCATGTATACTTGCATGTACACCCATGTTAGGAACTGATACTGTTGGAATATCAGAGATTGGTGTCACACAGATATAAGCAGGGCACAATTGCAATTTGGGGAATACAATGTGTACAGGAAGGATAGACAGGACAAGAGGAGAGATTATGCTCTTAGTTAAGAAACACATAAAATCTAAGGCGGTGCATCCAATTGATGTTGATGGACAATGCAATGTTGAGTCTGTTTGGTGTGAAATAAGCAGTGGGAAAGATAAAATGAGAGTAGGTGTGTGTTATAGGCCTAATGAATCTGATGAGTATTATGAGCAATTGTGCAGAGAAATAGACTGGGACAGTAAATTAGAGTGTCTTATAATGGGGGATTTTAATTTCCCGGATATTGACTGGAATTTGTGGGTTGGTCACTCACACACTAGCAAGACTTTTGTGGATTTATTAGATGATTGTTTTCTACAGCAGTACGTTCGGGAGGCAACTAGAGGGAGTAATTCTCTTGATCTCATTATCAGTAGTGATTCTTCATGCATCAAGAATCTGCAGATAAAGGAACCATTAGGTGACAGTGATTACAATGTGCTGAAGTGGGATTTACTCAAAGAGGTAACTACCATCAAGGGTAAAGGGAAGGGTTTTTGCTTTCGTAAAGGTGATTATGGTGGTCTGAGACAGTATTTAAATTCTATACGGTGGAACCAACTGATGATGTTACCAACAGCAAATTCAAAATGGAAAGCATTCAAAGAATTAATCTTGGAAGCCACTAGGCTTATCATACCTACAAAGTTTTGTTTGGTTTTTTTTTTTTTTTTTTTTTTTTTTTAGGAGCATTAGTAACTAAGGCCATATTGCTCCGGTGATATGAGGTGGTCATTCCCTGACCTTTCCGCATCCTCTGTATTTGGTGGTCACGGGTTTGAACCCCGGTCTAATCAAGAAGCGTGTGCTATACACTGCTGCTCCTGCCCCCCTGGCTATGGAGGTGCCTACCTACAAAGAAATATTGTTCAAGATTTAGGCCTAAATGGATGTCAGATGAACTAATTAGACATGTGACAGAGAAGAAAAATGCACGGGATACATATAAATTAACATGTGACACACAAGCCTATGATAGATATAAGCTGGTCGGTAACAAAGTTACAAAGGAGATTAGGCAGGCGAAGGCAGATTACAAGAAATCTTTGGCAAAGAATGCAAAGAAAAACAGCAAAGAGTTCTTTTCTTATGTAAACTCTAGAAGGAACGGGATGAATCAGATTGGTCCACTTGATATCGATGGTTCAACTATTGATGATCCTGCTCAGGTAGCTAAGAAACTGAATGAATATTTTGCATCTGCATTCACACATGAGGAGTTATTCAGGGAGGAGAATGCCAGAGGTGTATTCAACTCTGGCAGTAAACTAGAGAATCTTGTAATAACTGAGGGGTTATTATATATAAGTGGAGGAGAAATTGTTGAAGATAAACACCAGAAAAGCACCTGGGGTGGATGGAATCTATCCAGTTATATAAAAGGAGGTGGCAAAGGAAGTAAGCAAACCCTTAGCCATAATTATGAGAGCTTCCCTTGACTCAGGGCAGGTACTCAAGGACTGGAGATGTGCAAATGTGACCCCAATCCACAAAGGAGGATCAAAGGGAGACACAGGTAATTACAGACCTGTTAGTTTAACTTCTGTTCCAGGGAAATTAATGGAGGCACTGGTTCAAGAAGCATTGCAGGATCATCTACACAAGACTTCAGTTACAGCTCGGACACAGCATGGGTTTGTTAAGGGGAAGATCTTTGGAACAACTGCGAGGTGATATGATTGAGGTGTATAAGCATTAGCATTAGGCATTTGATGCAAGAAAGCAAGCTTATGCAGCATCAGCCAAAAAAATTAAAGTAAAATAAATAAATAAAAAATAACCACTTCCACTTCACCCCTCTGTTCATTCGAAATACCTGTCCAGCCGAGCCTTAAACTTATTTAGGCTATCAACTTCCACGACAAGGGATGGAAGTCTGTTCCACCAACCAACCACCCGCTGGCTAAAGGCAAATTTCCGCACGTCTATCCTACATCTGTCTTTCCTCACTTTGAATTTATGCTCTCTCAGGTGATTTTTCTGAGCTAGAGGAAGAATTCCTTCAGCATTGACCATGCTTAAACCATTCAAGGCTTTATACACCTCTATCAGATCACCTTGCTGGTGCCTAGTCTCCAGACACTGTAATTTGCAAAACTTAAGCCTTTCTTCGTAAGAGCACCCCTTTGTTCCATTCACTAATCTTGTTGCCCTTCTCTGTACTCGTTCCAGCAGCTCTACATCCTTCTTGAAATGAGGCCTCCAGACCTGTATACAGTACTCTAGGTGTGGCCTGACCATTGCCTTATACAATGGAATAATCACCTCCTTATCCCTGCTGGAAAAATTCCTGTATATCATTGACAATACTCCATGAGCTACTCTTGCAGCCCGTCTGCACTGCTCAGAGAACTTCATATCTGCCTGCACAACCACCCCCAAGTCCCTTTCATTCCCTACCACTGTCAGTGTAGTACCACAGAGTTGATACGTTGCTCTGGGATTGCTGTTTCCCATGTGTAGTACTTTACATTTGTCAATGTTAAACTTCATTTGCCACCTCTCAGCCCATCTGCTCAACCTTTCCAGATCCTGTTGCAGCAGCATAGTGTCAGTAGTGTCCTTGACAACTCTGCCAACCTTTGTATCGTCTGCAAACTTGGACATTAAGCTTGATATACCATCATCAATATCATTTATAAATACAGAAAACAATAATGGACCCAACACTGAGCCCTGAGGTACTCCACTAATAACATTAGTCCACGATGAGCAGTGTCCATTGATTACCAGTCTCTGTCTTCTCCCCCTCAACCACCCCTTTATCCATAGCAGCAATTTGCCTCTAATGTCACACTGCTCCAATTTGTGTAGCAGTCTTCCATGTGCAACAGTATCAAAAGCCTTTCTAAGATCCAAGTATATAATATCAAAGTTCTTCCCTGCATCCAGTTTTTTTTTGTGATTGCATCGTAGTATCCAATCAAATTGGTCAGGCAAGACTTCCCCTTAACAAAACCATGCTGTGTCTGAGCTATAACTGAAGTCTTGTCTAGATGATCCTCCAATGCTTCTTTAACCAGTGCCTCCATTAATTTTCCTGGAACAGAAGTTAAGCTCACAGGTCTATAATTACTTGTGTCAGCCTTTGATCCTCCTTTGTGAATTGGGGTCACATTTGCACATCTCCAGTCCATGGGTACCTCCCCTGGTCCAAGAAAGCTCTCATAATTATGGCTAAGGGTTTGCTTACTTCCATTGCTGCCTCCTTTAATATAACTGGATACATTCCATCCACCCCAGGTGCCTTTCTTGTGTTTATCTTCAACAATTTCTCCTCCACTTTACTCTCAGTTATTACAAGATTCTCTAGCTTACTGCCAGAGTTGAATACACCTCTGGCATTCCCCTGGCTGAATAACTCCTCATGTGTGAATGTCGATGCAAAATATTCATTTAGTTTGTTAGCTACCTGAGCAGGATCATCAACAGTTGACCCATCGATATCAAGTGGACCAATCTGATTCATCCCCTTCCTTCTAGAGTTTACATAAGTAAAGAACTCTTTGCTGTTTTTCTTTGCATCCTTTGCCAAGGATTTCTCGTAATCTGCCTTCGCCTGCCTAACCTCCTTTGTAACTTGGTTACAGATCAACTTGTATCTATCATAGGCTTCTGTGTCAAGTTTTAATTTGTATGTATCCCATGCATTTTTCTTCTCTGCCATATGCCTCATTAGTTCATCTGACATCCATTTAGGCCTAACGTCTTGAATGGTTAGAGCATGCTCAATGCTGATGGGATTCTGCGTCTTGTTTGACCAATTTGATTGGATACTATGCTGTAGTCACAAAGGAATTGGATGCAAAGAATAACTTGGATATCCTATATTTGGATCTTACAAAAGCCTTTGATACTATTGCACATGGAAGACTGCTGCACAAATTGGAGCAGTGTGGCATTGAAGTCAAATTGCTGCTATAGATAAAGGGATGGTTGAGTGGGAAAAGGCATAGAGTGGTAATCAATGGACACTGCTCGTCATGGACTAATGTTATTAGTGAAGTCCCTCAGGGTTCAGTATTGGGTCCATTGTTGTTTTCTGTATTTATAAATGATATTGATGATGGTATATCAGGCTTAATGTCCAAGTTTGCAGTTGATACGAATGTTGCAAGGGTTGTTAATGAAACTAATGACAGTACACTGCTGCAACAGGATCTAGAAAAGTTGAGCAGATGGGCTAAGAGGTGGCAAATGAAGTTTAACATTTACAAATGTAAAGTACTTCATATGGGAAGCAGTAATCGCAGAGTAACATATCAAATCTGTGATACCACACTGACAGTGGTAGAGAATGAAAGGTACCTGTGGGTATTTGTAACCGCAGATACGAAGTTTTCTGAGCAGTGCAGATGGTCTGCAGGAGTAGCTTGGCAATGACATATAGGAATTTTCCTAGCAGGGATAAGGAGGTGATTATCCCCTTGTATAAGGCAATGGTCATGCCACACCGTGAGTACTGTATACAGGTCTGGAGGCCTCATTTTAAGAAGGATGTAGAGCTGTTTGAACAGAGAAGGGCAACAAGATTAGTGAATGGAACAAAGGGTTGCTCTTACAAAGAAAGGCTTAAGTTTTGCAAATTGCAGTGTCTGGAGACTATGCACCAGTGAGGTGATGTGATTGAGGTGTATAAAGCCTTGAATGGCTTGAGTATGCTCAATGCTGATTGGATTCTGCCCCTTGCTAAGAATAATCACCTGAGAGGGCATAAATTCGATCAATTCGGCCCTGGAAAGATTGTGCAAGGCTGAAGGGGTAGAATGTTTTTCAGCCTGGACTGTACTTGTTAACAGGAGAGATTGCTTCTACAGGGATGGGATACACTTAAATAGAAAGGGTGCAAGAATATTTGCTGATGCTATCGAGGCAGTGTTAGGTGGGTCGGAAAACTGCTAGCTTGGGGGGAGACAAAGACCAATAGATTGACAGTAGCCACTGGCAGAGGTGAAAGAGATTCTTGCACTGCTTCTATTAGAATGAGCAGAAGCCAGAAAAACAAGATGCATGGTATTTCAGAGAATGCTGGGAGCCATTGCGGTACAAGTAAACACATTGGTTGTGTTAGGGTAGCTAAGAATAGAAACAGGTGCAGGTATACTTGTGTGTACACCAATGCTAGGAGTTTAGTAAAAAAATTTGATGAAATTGAGATATTGCTCAAAACATCAAAGGCAGATATTGTTGGGATATCAGAGACGTGGTGTCACACAGATATAAGGGATGCAGAACTGCAATTTGGGGAGTACAACGTCTACAGAAAGGATAGACAGGATAGGAAGAGGGGAGGGGTTATGCTATTAGTTAAGAAATACATAAAATCCAAGGAAGTGAAGTCAGTCGACATCGCTGGACAGTGCAGTGTTGAGTCAGTTTGGTGTGACATAAGCATTGGGAGATCAAAATTGAGAGTAGGAGTGTGCTATAGGCCTAATGACTCTGATGAGTATAATAAGGAACTGTACAGGGAAATAGAGTGGGCCAGTAAATCAGAGAGTCTTATAATGGGAGATTTTAATTTCCCAGATATTGACTGGAATTTGGGGGCTGGTTACTCACGAACTAGCAGGGCTTTTGTGGATTTATTGGATGATTGTTTTCTACATCAGCATGTTCGGGAGGCAACTAGAGGGAGTAATACTCTTGATTTGATTATCAGCAGTGATTCTTCATGCATTAAGAATCTGCAGATAAATGAACCACTAGGTGGCAGTGATCACAGTGTGCAGGATTTACTCAAAGAGGTAACTACCATTAGGGGTAAAGGAAAGGGTTATTGCTTCCGTAAAGGCAACTACGATGGACTGAGACAGTATTTAAATTCTATACAGTGGGACCAACTGATGATGTTACCAACAGCAAATTCAAAATGGGAAGCATTCAAAGAACTTATCTTGGAAGCTACTAGGCTTTACATACCAACTAAGAAATATTGTTCAAGGTTTAGGCCAAAATGGAAGTCAGATGAACTAATGAGGCATATGGCAGAGAAGAAAAATGCATGGGATACTTACAAATTAACACATGACACAGAAGCCTATGATAGATACAAGTTGATATGCAACCAAGTTACAAAGGAGGTTAGGCAGGCGAAGGCAGATTACGAGAAATCCTTGGCAAGGGATGCAAAGAAAAACAGCAAAGAGTTCTTTACTTATGTAAACTCTAGAAGGAAGGGGATGAATCAGATTGGTCCACTTGATGGGTCAACTGTTGATGATCCTGCTCAGGAAGCTAACAAACTAAATGAATATTTTGCATCGACATTCACACATGAGGAGTTATTCAGCAAGGGGAATGCCAGAGGTGTATTCAACTCTAGCAGTAAGCTACAGAATCTTGAAATAACTGGGAGTAAAGTGGAGGAGAAACTGTTGAAGATAAACACAAGAAAGGCACCCGGGGTGGATGGGATCTATCCAGTTATATTAAAGGAGGCAGCAAAGGAAGTAAGCAAACCCTTAGCCATAATTATGAGTGCTTCCTTGGTTTGACGTGCAGAAATTTGGACGTGCAGAAATTTGCCTTTAGCCAGCAGGTGGTTGGTTGGTGGAACAGACTTCCATCCCTTGTGGTGGAGATTGATAGCCTAAATAAATTTAAGGCTCAGCTGGACAGGTATTTTGAACGAACAGAGGGGTGAAGTGGAAGTGGGTTTTTTTTTTTTTTTTTTTTTGGCTGATGCTGCATAAGCTTGCTTTCTTGCATCAAATGCCTCTACTAATGCTAATGCTAAATGCTAATGCTAATTCAAATTGAGGAAAGGCGGTGTAGGATAGATGCGCGGAAGTTTGCCTTTAGCCAGCGGGTGGTTGATTGCTGGAACAAACTTCTATCTGTCGTTGTAGAAGTTGATAGCTTAAATAGATTCTAGGCAGAACTTGACAAACATTTGGAGCGAGGGGATGGGTGAAATAAGGGTGTTTTTTTTTTTTTTTTTTTGGCTGGTGCTATATAAGCTTTATTTTCTTGCATCATGTGCCTTTGTTAATTCTAATCTGTTGTGGAAGTGTTGATTGCTTAAATAAAATGAAGAAAGAACTAAACAAGCTATTGGAGGGAATGAATAGGTGAAATGGAGATGTGGTTTTTTTTTTTTTTTTTTTTCTTTTGGTCTGATGATCTACCAGCTTTCTTTCTTGCATTGTTTGCCACTGCATTATGCTAATAGTAATGCTAGGGGGCACAAATTGAAATTGAGGTGGAACAGTTGCAAAATCCATGTACAGGAGTTAGCCTTTAGCCAGTAGATAGTTCATTGCAGGAACAAATTTTCATCTGTTGATATGGAATTGGTAGTTTAAAAAATATAGGAAAGAACTAAAAAAAAAAAAAAAAAAAAAAAAAGAACTAAAAAAGTTAACTAGTTAACTTTTTTAGGGAATGAATAGGTGAATTGAGATTTTTTTTTATTAACCAAAGCTTATTATTATTATTTTTTTATTATTCTATTTATTTATTTATTTATTTATGTTTTTTTTTGGCTAATGCTGTATAAGCTTGCTTTCTTGCATCCTTTCCTCTGCTGTTGTTAGTGCTAACAAACTAATTATTGTACCTTTTCAAGCCATCTTCTGTAGAAATATATATGGTTTCCAGTAGGCATATTTCCCTCCAAATGGAAGTATGCAAATTTATGACTAATTCTAAGGTTCCATATTTTACGTAAATAAATGAATAGCAAACTATTTCAGCCGATAATCAACTTACAATTGGTCATGGAGGAACAGAATATTGATTGTCAGACTATTCACTCTAGTTTAGAATGATTCAAACTACTGGCACCATCTGTATGGCAGCTATTCTAATTAAGAATCTAGTTGCCAATATGATCTCATCGATTTGTACTTTACATTTTACCTCTGGGACTAGTGAATGTACCACAGGCTGCAATACCGTCTTGTTGGCATATTTCCAATTTAGCAAAAATATATAGCCCTGTATTTTAGTCCTTTTGATTTCCAAGTTTGGAAGGTCTTCTTGGAGCAGATTTCAGTGCCCAGCTATGTCATGTCACAGTCCATTTTTCTGGATCGTGTATTCCAGTTGAGGACTTCATCTCATCTACCATTCTTCATATCCTGTATGAACCATATATGCCATTTACCTGTTAATCAGTGGATAGTCCTTTGATATTTTACCTTTCTATTCTAACAAGGAAGCGTCAACCTTGACTGTATATTACCATTTAACTACTACCTGTGGTCATAGAATAATTACTTTCATGATTTCCACCTATTTTTTGCAATCCTTTCTCCACTACCACAAAACGTACAGAGTGTAGTGTGTGTTTAGTGTCAAACGGCACCAGGGATTTCCCCCAGCTCCATGTAGTATACATTGTGGGTGTGAAACAGAACACTGTCAATGCCAGAGGTTTAAAGGTATATGGATTTTGTATAAGTGTAGTGTCATGTACCATTCCATTGTTCCTCTGGTCATTTAGCCACTGGGCCCCTAATAGGTCCCACCGGTAAGGTGGAGTGTGGACAACGTTGAGGCAGACTAGGTACAACAGTATTATAGTTATTTACTCTGGCAGGTCATGCCACCTAATTTCCTGAGATTTCAGTGGCTAGGACCTAGGGGGAAAAAAAAAAATGGTACTAATAGGGGTCAACCAAAAGGAGTACTGGTTATGCGGTTTGATGTTGTTATTAAGTTTTTGGGTGTAGGGCTCAAGCAATTTAGAGATGGTTCGGACACCGGTTATAAGTTAGAGAAGGGGGGGGAGACTGAAGGTTGGGGGGAAATACAGAGAAAAGGGGTCCATAAAGAAGATGACCCCCAAAACAGTGGAGCAGGCCCATGCCCCAGCAGAGAGAAAAGAAGGGTGGCAAGGGGGAAGGAGACCAGGGGTAACCTCCCCCCCAACCTGGATGGTGGAGGAAAAGGACCACAAAGGAGCGTGGCAAGGAAAGCTTAATGGCAGCAATTGAGCTGTGCTGTTGGAGTGTCATATCTGGGACAAAGGTCCCATCCTGTCTTCTTTTTCAGAGTCCAGTGAGCCTGATTGTGGTCACACTTGGAACTGTACATCATGCGTCATGCCCGATATATACTTGTCGCTACGAGTTTGGAGCTTTTGGGTCTGGTAGTCAGGTATGCGGTTATCACTGGACTGTGTCACTAGTAGGGGTCTCTCCTCAAATTTTTCCCGTTTCTTAAGTCAAAATTAAAGATGTATGTTAACTGCAGTCTGACTTGAGGGTGGTTTCAGGGTGGGCTCCCGTCCATTTAGTCAGTGAGTCAGCAGAGCTGCATAATATCAGTTTGTGAAGAGTTTAAATCAGGAAGGTCCAAAACAGTGTTGACATTCGTGGCACAGAGGTCCCCTCCAAATATTAACGGTAGTCAAGTTGACAGTCCTGCTTGAATTTGGGCAAGACGAGTTATTATTATTATTATTATTAGCCATATGGTGCAAGGAAGCCTGAGGCTTATACTGCACTAGCCAAAAAAAATTTTCTGAATTACCCCGAGAGAGAGAGAGAGAGAGAGAGAGAGAGAGAGAGAGAGAGAGAATCACCAAGAAAGAAAAGAATGATGATACCCAGCTGAGGATCCTGGGTGTGCCAAGCCCATACTCACCAGATGTGAGCCCCTGGGGTTAAATGTACGTTCATTCCAGTGGTAGGGATCTTCTTCTGAAGAGCCCATGGCAGTATTGAGAGAAGGCCTTGTGCTCTCTGTCGCTGTCCAACAAGTAACGCTCCTGCAGCAGTTTTGGATTGAAATAATCAGAATGCAGCAAAGGTTCTCATACAATGGGCAGTCATACATTAGAGTAGCTGCAAGAGTAGCTCATGGTGTTTTGTCAATGATATACAGGAATTTTTCTAGCAGAGATAAGGAGGTGATTATTCCCTTGTATAAGGCAATGATCAGGTCACACCTTGAGTACTGTATACAGGTCTGGAGGCCTCATTTCAAGAAGGATGGAGAGCTGCTGGAATGAGTACAGAGAAGGGCAACAAGTTTAGTGGATGGAACATAGGGTTGCTCTTACGAAGAAAGGCTTAAGTTTTGCAAATTACAGTGTCTGGAGACTAGGCACCAGCAAGGTGATCTGATAGAGGTTTATAAAGCCTTGAATGGTTTGAGCATACTCAATGCTGATGGGATTCTTCCTCTAGCTCAGAATAATCACCTGAGAGGGCATAAATTCAAATTGAGGAAAGACAGATGTAGGATAGATGTGTGGAATGCCTTTAGCCAGTGGATAGTTTGTTGATGGAACAGACATCCATCCCTTGTTGTGGAAGTGGATAGCCTAAATAAATTTAAGGCTCAGCTGGATAGGTATTTCGAATGAACGGAGGGATGAAATGGGAATGGTTTTTTTTTTTTTTGGCTGATGCTGCATAAGCTTGCTTTCTTGCATCATATGCCTCTGTTAATGCTAAAATGAGATGACACCAACTCTCCAGCCCTCCACAGTGGCAGAGGCGATCAGTCATCAATAATTCCAAGACTTGAGAGCTTGGCTCTGATGGATCTGTGACCTGTTAGTATGAAAGTTGCGTGCAGGCCGGGTGAGAACCATGAAGGAGACTTGGGATATACCTTGTTAATATGAGGAATAAATTTCCTAGTGATATCTCCTTTAATGGAGTTAGCCCATCTATCTTGCCAGGTCTGCTTTAAATGGAGGCTAGTCGCTTCTTTTCAGCCTTCAAGTTGTTAGTGGGATCAGTGGTGAAAGTGTATTGATGTCCAAAGGCACCAGGAGTTTCTCCCATCTCTGCGTTGCTTTCACTGTGGGTGTACCAGTTCACTGGGAAATTCCAGAGATTTAAAAGTGTGTGGGCTTTGTATTTGTGTGATGTCGTGTACCGTTGTTCGTTTGGTTGTTTAGCTTCTGGACCCCTGCTGAGGTCCAACGTTGCCCCACTTTTGCCCGTGGAGGCAGACCAGGAACCTAGTAGACTCAGTTACTCTGGCGGTTCCTGCTGCATAATTTCCGGAGATTTCGGAGGCTAGGACCTAAAAGAAAAAAAAAAAAAAAAATTTTTTTTTAACTGATCGATTGCATGAAGATGGTGTCGCTTGAATTTGAAAAGGCCAAAATATGGGCGAAAGGTGATTTGACATGCTTAAATTTAAGTGTGTGGGGTTTTCACTAGCATGCAGATGGAGAGGAGGCGCCTCCGTAGCCAGGTGGGAAGGAGCAGCAGTGCGTAGCACACGCTTCTTGATTAGACCGGGGTTCAAGCCTGTCACCACCAAATACGGAGGATGCGGAAAGGTCTGGGAATGTCCACCGCATATTCCCGGAGCAATATGGCCTTAGTTGCTAATGCTCCAAATAACAAATAACAACAAATAGATGGAGAGGGGAGGGAGGCTGAAGACTGGGTGGGGGGTGGGGGGGAGAAAGGCAGAAGTATGAGGCCAATAGAAAAGGTGGCCCCAGGCAGGCCCATGCACCACTAGAGAAGAAAAGTGGGGGTGGCGAGGAGGGGAGGAGACGAAAAAAAAACCAATCCCCTTCCTTCCCACCAGGGAAATGTAATTCAAAGATGAAGGGGGCTAGGGTGCCCTCTTCAGGTTGGCGTATGGCATTTGGCAATTAAGCTGCACTTTGTTTTGTTGTTTCTAGTTGCATCATTTATGGGGTAGCCCTGTCCTTGTGTTTTCTTATTCCTGCTTTGGGTATTTTCTTTGGGGAGATTGGTTCCTTATTTGTCTCAGCTGGTGCGAATCACTGTCAGCCAGGCGCTGCATCCACCATCATTGTTTGGCTGCATCAGGTTATCTCAATTTGTCTTTGAGTGCTCAGGAGAATTCATCATTGTAGTTGAGAGTCATACTCAATGTCTCTTGGGATGTCTTGTCCTTATCTGGCTTTGCTTACGACATTCTCTTCAGTGGATCTTCTCGTCAGTTCCTGATTGCATTTCGAGTTCTTCTTGTGAAGAGGTCCCAGGCAAATCTGAACAGGATCTGGTATTCGTCCCTTGAATCCAATAAGTGATGATCTTGCCATCGAGGTATAAATCTTAGTCTCATGAAGATTCCCCACAGTTCCTCGTATATGGGGCACTGGTACATCAGATGCTCCCAGCTTTCTCATTCTCCACAAGGACAGTTTGGATCTTGGAGTATACCCAGAGTGGCGAGTTTAGGATTAGCATTAGTAGAGGCATTTGATGCAAGAAAGCAAGCTTATGCAGCATCAGCCAAAAAAATTAAAGTAAAATAAATAAATAAAAAATAACCACTTCCACTTCACCCCCTCTGTTCGAAATACCTGTCCAGCCAAGCCTTAAACTTATTTAGGCTATCAACTTCCACGACAAGGGATGGAAGTCTGTTCCACCTACCAACCACCCGCTGGCTAAAGGCAATTTCCGCACATCTATCCTACATCTGTCTTTCCTCAAATCATTAAAGGACCCATGGCCAGTCAGCATGATGGTTGTATAGATGCCAGGGTGGAGCCATGCAGGTGACTTTGGGTAGGTTCTTTCTACAAGTGGGATGAATTTCCTCGTTACGTTGCCTTGTGTGGGGTGGGCCATCTGGTCTGCCACATTTGTTTCAAGTGTGCCTGCAATCGTGCTTTCTCTTGTTTTTCTCAGTTTTCCGGTTCTATTGTATGCTCCAAGAAGGTAATGGTAAACCCTTTCATTATGTAGTATGTCAGGCCACATCTAATGATGTCCAGATCCAGCGGCAAGACTCCCACCAGAACCTGGAGTGCCTCTGTGCTGACTGTATTACAAGCACGTGTTATTTTCAACAATATTGACTGTTGTGTATTGAGTTCAGGATCCTTTTGTTGGCTACAGTCGTCATTTTGTGGTAGAGTGTGCAGTTGTGTAGGTGATTATGGGGATAAAAGTGGCTTTGTAATAAAGAGCCAGTGTTCTTTTGTTTAATCCCCAGTCTCATTGCGTGACTCGGGCTACCATGGCAGCATAGTTTCTAATTTTCTTTCTGACTTGTATGAGGTGTGGCCTGAAGATGAGCTTTGTGTCGAGGAGTATGCCAAGATATATCATTTCGGTAGTGGACCTGATTTTCGCTTCGTTTATTTTTATCTGGGGAGGTATTCTTGGATCAAGGGTTCCCCTGAGGAGTATAGATGTTGTTTTGGTGGACGATATTACCAGATAGTTCACTTCTGCCCATTCCTGTAGAGTGATTAGGGCTCTGTTTGCTGCTATTTCCAACTGGGCTCTGGAGTTATCTGCCACTGTCAATATTACGTCGTCGGCAAATGCCTGTGACTTGACATCTCCAGGTCGATACACAGGAACTCATCAAAGATGTAATTCCACAACACTGGGCCCGAAACTGACACTTGCGGGCGTCCTCAGTGTACTTCTCTGACTAATCTTTGGTAAGGGGTTATGACTTCTATCTTTCACTGTGAGATGGCATGAAAGAGGTTTGTTGGAGTTTGCACCTGTCAGAGTCTGCCAAGGAAGCTCAGCCACCAGAGGGAGTCAAACGCCCTGGCAAAGTCCAAAATGGCCAGGAAATATTTGATTTAGCATTCTTCCACTTCAATGAGGAGATTCCTCACTGCATCTGTTGTGGAGGATCCAGGCTTGAAGCCATATTGGTTTTAGCATTAGCATTAGTAGAGGCATATGATGCAAGAAAGCAAGCTTATTCAGCATCAGCCAAAAAAAAAAAAAAAAAAAAACCCTCTCCCATTTCACCCCTCCGTTCGTTCGAAATACCTGTCCAGTTGTTTAGGCTATCAACTTCAACAACAAGTGATGGAAGTTGGTTCCACCAACCAACCACCCGCTGGCCAAAGGCAAATTTCCGCACATCTATCCGACATCCGTCCTTCCTCAATTTGAATTTATGCCCTCTGAGGTGATTATTCTGAGAAAGCATTAGCATTAGCATTAGTAGAGGCATTTGATGCAAGAAAGCAAGCTTATGCAGCATCAGCCAAAAAAAAAAAAAAAAAGTAACATAAATAAATAAAAATAACCACTTCCACTTCACCCCTCTGTTCGTTCGAAATACCTGTCCAGCTGAGCCTTAAACTTATTTAGGCTATCAACTTCCACGACAAGGGATGGAAGTCTGTTCCACCCACCAACCACCCGCTGGCTAAAGGCAAATTTCCGCACATCTATCCTACATCTGTCTTTCCTCAATTTGAATTTATGCCCTCTCAGGTGATTTTTCTGAGCTAGAGGAAGAATCCCATCAGCATTGAGCATACTCAAACCATTCAAGGCTTTGTACACCTCTATCAGATCACCCCGCTGGTGCCTAGTTTCCAGACACTGTAATTTGCAAAACTTAAGCCTTTCTTCGTAAGAGAACCCCTTTGTCCCATTCACCAATCTAGTTGCCCTTCTCTGTACTCGTTCCAGCAGCTCTACATCCTTCCTGAAATGAGGCCTCCAGACCTGTATACAGTACTCTAGGTGTGGCCTGACCATTGCCTTATACAAGGGAATAATCACCTCCTTATCCCTGCTAGAAAAATTCCTATATATCATTGACAATACACCATGAGCTACTCTTGCAGCTCGTCTGCACTGCTCAGAGAACTTCATATCTGCCTGCACCACCACCCCCAGGTCCCTTTCATTCTCTACCACTGTCAGTGTAGTACCACAGAGTTGATACGCTGCTCTGGGGTTGCTGTTTCCCATATGTAGTACTTTACATTTGTCAATGTTAAACTTCATTTGCCACCTCGAAGCCCATCTGCTCAACCTTTCCAGATCCTGTTGCAGCAGCATAGTGTCAGTAGTGTCCTTGACAACCCTGCCAACCTTCGTATCGTCTGCAAACTTGGACATTAAGCCTGATATACCATCATCAATATCATTTATAAATACAGAAAACAATAATATTGATGATGAAAAAACAATAATATTGATGAAAGATGAAGAATCCCATTGGCATTGAGCATGCTCAAACCATTCAAAGCCTTATACACCTCTATCAGATCACCTCGCCGGTGCCTAGTCTCCAGACTCTGTAATTTGCAAAATTTAAGCCTTTCTTCGTAAGAGCAACCCTTTGTTCCATTTACTAATCTTGTTGCCCTTCTCTATACCCGTTCCAGCAGCTCTACATCCTTCTTGAAATGAGGCCTCCAGACCTGTATACAGTACTCAAGATGTGGCCTAACCATTGCCTTATACAAGGGAATAATCACCTCCTTATCCCTGCTAGAAAAATTCCTGTATATCATTGACAAGACACCATGAGTTACTCTTGCAGCTCGTCTGCACTGCTCAGAGAACTTCATATCTGCCTGCACAATTACCCCCAGGTCCTTTTCATTCTCCACCACTCTCAGTGTAGTACCGCAGAGTTGATACATTGCTCTGGGGTTACTGTTTCCCATATGTAGTACTTTACATTTGTCAATGTTAAACTTCATTTGCCACCTCTCAGCCCATCTGTTCAACCTTTCCAGATCCTGTTGCAGCAGCATAGCGTCAGTAGTGTCCTTAACGACCCTGCCACCCTTTGTATCATCTGAAAACTTAGACATTAAACTTGATATCCCATCATCAATATCATTCATAAACACCGAAAACAACAATGGACCCAACACTGAACCTTGAGAAACTCCACTAATAACATTAGTCCACGTTGAGCAGTGTCCATTGATTACCACTCTCTGTCTTCTGCCACTCAACCATTCCCTTATCCATAGCAGCAATTTGCCTCCAATGCCACACTGCTCCAATTTGTGCAGCAGTCTTCCATGTGCAACAGTATCAAAAGCCTTTCTAAGATCCAAATATATAATATCAAAGTTGTTCCCTGCATCCAGTTCTTTTGTGACTACATCATAGTATCCAATCAAACTGGTCAGGCAAGACCTGCCCTTAACAAAACCATGCTGCGTCTGAGCTATAACTGAATTCTTGTCTAGATGATCCTGCAGTGCTTCTTTAACCAGTGCCTCCATTAATTTACCTGGAACAGAAGTTAAACTAACAGGTCTATAATTACTTGTGTCAGCCTTTGATCCTCCTTTGTGAATTGGGGTTACATTTGCACATCTCCAGTCTATGGGTACCTCCCCTGAGTCCAAAGAAGCTCTCATAATTATGGCTGGGGTTTGCATACTTCCTTTGCTGCCTCCTTTAATATAACTGGATAGATCCCATCCACCCCAGGTGCCTTTTTTATGTTTATCCTCAACAATCTCTCCTCCACTTTCCTCTCAGTTATTACAAAATCATCCAGCTCACTGCCAATGTTTACTTTACCTACATCATTCTCCTTCCTGAATAACTCCTCATGCGTGAATGTAGATGCAAAATACTCGTTTAGATTGTTAGCCACCTGAGCAGGATCCTCAACTGTTGAACCATCAATATCCAGTGGACCAATCTGATTTATCCCTTTCCTTCTCGAGTTCAAGTATGTAAAGAACTCTTTTCTGTTTTTCTTTGCATCCTTTGCCAAGGATTTTTCGTAGTCTGCCTTTGCCTGCCTAATCTCCTTTGTGACTTGGTTACAGACCAACTTATATCTATCATAGGCTTCCATGTCACCCATTAATTTGTATGTATCCCATGCATTTTTCTTCTCTGCCACATGTCTCATTAGTTCATCTGACAACCATTTAGGCCTAAACCTTGAACAATATTTCTTAGTTGGTATGTAAAGCCTGGTAGCCTCCAAGATTAGTTCCTTGAATGCTTCCCATTTTGGTGAATTTAAATCTGCTGCTGCTGCTGTAGTCGCTTGTGCAAGAATCTTTCATAGAGTTTACTTGCTATAATACAGTGCTATTGGCCTGTATAATTCTGGTTGCTCAGGGTTCTTGCTAGGATTGTTGAGGATTAATTTTAGACTAGCTGTCCACTGTTTTGGGAAATATCCCACTTTCAGACAGTAGTTATATAGGTGCAAGAGTAGGTTGGTGCCAATTCAACCACTCTCTTGACAATCTCAGGTTCTATCTGGTCTGTACCGGGGCACTTTCTGTTTCTGATCCTTGCTGCTGCCTGCTGCAGCTCTTCCAAGGTGAAGGGGGTTCTTGTGCTTCTGGATCATAGTTATCATTCTGGTGGCAGAGTTCTCGCTGTTGTTCAGTTCTTGGCGCCACTTGCTCCCTGTAGATAGTATCTAGAATATTGTTTATCGATTGTTCCCATGTAGTGATTAGCTGGCCTTCAGGAGTTTTTGTTGTCGCGAGTACCTCGCCTCTAGGAAGCTTGTTGTGACCTTGTAAGCCACTCCCCAGGGGTCGTTTCCTGTTGTTTTCACTAGTTGTTCCCATGCGTTTCTTTTACTTCTCTGAATCTTGTCTGTATACCTGTAGATTGCTGTCCTGTATAGTTGTTTTAGTGCCTCCACCTCATGCGGCGGCCACATTGTGCGGCATCGCTGGAAGTCCTTTCTTCTTGCTACCTCCTTCCTTAGTTCCTGTTTGCACGGAAAAGGGGCACGAGTTTCTGAACTCGTGCCCCTTTTCCGTGCAGTGTCTGCGGGTCAGAGCCTTCTACACACACGTGTGGGTGGTGCAGCCAAACTTCAAAGTATTATGGTAGTTATGCGGTTCCCTGGGTTTCCCCTATTACCGCAAAACTTCAGACAACTGAAACATTTCGGCACCACCACGTGTTCCTTGAATCTATGTGAGCTCCATTGCACATAAGGTCAGGTCCCTCACAAACCGCCATACATCTGGTGTGAATTCCACAACTCAATTTCGAGCATTATTATCTCTGGACATAGTCGAGTACCTTGGGGTTGTAAGTTCCTTACACTCCCAGTTTGGCATGATCTCCTGTAGGTTTCTCTCATAGATTTCCTCTACTAAGTCCTGTGAGCCAACGTCCTTGGGTATGCTAAATATGATCGCCGTTGGGCTCCTCCTTCTAGGGGGTTCCGCCTGCATTCCCAGAGTTGCCAGCTTGGGGTTTTCCATGATCGCTTGTATTTTTCCTTTAGTCTCCGTCTCATTGACGATTCCGGTGCTCCTCATCTTTCTGATTGCCTTTCTCTGTGTTCTTTTAAGGTCTTCTTTAATAGATTCCATGATTTTAGCTTTGATATCCTCGCTTGTTGTTTCTTGCCCCTTGTTCTTTTGTCCTACAATTACTAGGTTTGGAGTTTTTAAGAGGGTTTGCCTGATTGGCTGTGCCTGGTCAGCTTCATTTGTAGCTATAGCTGTGGCTGGTTTACTCAGCTGGTGCATAGGATGGAGCGCGCTGTGGCATTTGGTTTCCACCATCTGCTCGGAGGACCTCCAGAACTTCATTCGCTTTCTGGTGCTCCTCATTTGTTTTAAGCAGTATAGTTTCCAGTTTTGTTCATGTAGGACAATCTCTGCTCTTAGCATAGAGGATATTCTACTGTTATTGTCTTTCATAATGGTCCCTAACTCTGATCATAAGATTAAGGCCTCCTTCGGGACTGTCCCCTTGTGAAGAGTAGAGTCCAATGGGGGTTTTTTGGCCCCCTGCCTTTGGTCTTCGATACCTTTCTGCTGCTCTGGCGGTTCCTTGGCTTCACCAGTGCTGCGTGTTTCCCGAACCAATTTTGGGTCCATTCTTCTTCTATTCTTCCATTTTTGTGGTCTCCCGTCTTTGTTCTTCAGGGTCATCAACTTTTTCAATTGGAGTTTGTTCCATCATGACTTCCTCAAATTGGTTTTGTGAGTCATTTGGGATTATTTCCACAATTTCATTTAAGATTTTATAAAGTTTCCGGATTAACGAGGTTGTCCGAATTAGCAGTTTAATAAATTACTTTATTAAAGGCTCCAAGAGCTGTTGAAGGATTCAAACCACAAGTCCGTGGGTATATTTGTTGCCGTATAATCAACGGGCGAAGTTTTGGGCTCTTCCCCCACTGGCAGGTGGGTGGGGATGCCAAATAACTCTGTATAGTGCCTTCAGATGGACATTAGTGAAATGCATGTCAAGGTCACAGCTGAAGGAGTAGATGTCAACTCACTGAACCCTTGCGCCGGAGGGGAATACACATTCCGTTGTCACACAAGGGGGGTATACATTTTGTTGTCACACAAGGGGGTATACATTTTGTTGTAACACGAGCCTCCCAAGTCAAATGCAGTGTATTTTCGTGGCAACCACTGTATAATTGCCTCTCATAGCCCTGCTGTCAGCCGCATGGTGACCAGTACGTTCTGACAACAAAGGATATAGATAAAAAACGTAAATAAACTGCAAAGTTCCCAGTAAATAAGCAAAAGTTTCTCACCCTCAGATTCACTGTAGTAGTTCTACTAAAGAGTACACTTTTCAAAAACTAGTAGGCACTGTAACCATAAATTCATGAACAAAATTCAAGCGTGCGGAAAACGTGCATCCACACTTAACGGCAGCCATACTGGCGATTTGGGATCAATGGTGTGGTCCATGAACGTCACAGATGTGCCTTTTGATAGTTGGTAGAGGAACCCGCATCGTATCACCTCCAGGTCCAAAGTGAGGATCTTGTTATCTGGTATGTTATGGCCCTGTGGTCTGAGGAGGTCCATGTCCTTCAGGTGCAGGCGCCTGCTAGCACCTGAAGGGCATGGGTGCTAACAGTACAGGGTCCTGGTATGGTAAGCAGTAAGGAGGATATATCTTTGAATAATTTCGAGCCTCTTTCTCTTTACTGCTATTTTTGCTCTCGGGTACCATATCCCTGTAGCGCCGGTAGCAATACTGCTCTGTAGAACAACGAGAGAGTGCGGCGGTTGAGGCACCAATCCCGCGGCGTAACTCTGGCGACCAAGGCAGTATAGTTCCTTAACTTTGCCTGCAAGTGTTTCAAATGTGGGAGGAATATAAGTCCTGAGTTCAGGATTATTCCTAGATATTTCAATTCTAGGAATAAAATCTGCATAAGATTGCTTATGCAGATGATTTGGTTTTATGTGTTACTGGTAAATCTAGGTCTGTGCTTGAAATAAGAGTGGCTCAGGTATTAGAAAGTCTAGTGTCATGGGCTGATCTGCATAAACTATTGATATCTACAACTAAAACTGTTACGATGCTTCTTAAGGGGAAACTAAATTATGCGCGACCGCCAAAAGCTTTAATTAAGGGGAGGCAAATTCCCCTAGTATCTGAGGTGAAATATCTAGGTATAAGAATTGATGATAGATTATCGTTTTTCCCACATTTCGGGTACCATATCCCTGCCTCTTACACGAAAGAGGCATTACTTACTTAAATTACTTACACGAAAAAGTTAAAAAATTTAGTGCAGCAATAATTCGATTAACTTGGGGGTTGAAAAGGAAAGTTTTAAATCTATACTACAAGGCAGTCTTCTTACCCATAGTTGCGTACGGAGCATCAGCATGGTACTTCAGAGTTACTAACGTTAAATTTAAACAGATTTTTATCGATTCAGCGCTCAATGCTTTATGTTATTTCTAATTTGTGCTGAACAGTCTCAACGAATGCTATGCAGGTTTTGGCTGGGCATTTGCCTCTAGACTTGTACATTGTGTATCGGGCCCTTTGTTATTACTTAAAAAAAGGCATAGTGGTTGCTTTCACGAATATTACATCTGATGTCACTATAGAGATAGCTAAAGCTAAGAAAAATGTTCTAACACAGTTGATTGGTATGTGGCAACAGAGATGGGATCTTAGTGTAACTGGGGAGGTGACTAGATTGTTCATTCCAACAGTTAAATTTACTTATGATAGTAACAACAAATGGTTTTTTCCTTCTATGGTAACATCGTTTATTTTAACTGGCCATGGCTCATTAAATTTTAAACTACATTACTTGGTCTAGTCAGCTCTCCTTTATGCACTTGCGGTCAACCTGAGACTTGGAGTCATTTATTATATGATTGTAGTTTGTATGTTCAACTTAGAGAAAGGCCAAAAGTGAAGATTGGTAATTTAGTTAGAGGCTGTGAAGGTGATCTTATTGCTAATCAGGATAAATTTCAAGCACTGCAAGAGTTCTGTGTAACTGTTTTTCAACGGAGAAGACATTGGAACAATCTAATGATTACTGATTAAGATTTGGTTATATACATTTTATCTGTTTTTTTTTTTTTTTTAGTTTGTTTATATTATGTGTGTATATATGTATATAATTTTATTTTATTTATTTATTTATTTTTATTTTATTTATTTATTTATTTTTATTTTATTTATTTATTTATTTTATTTATTTATTTATTTTTTTTTTTTGCTGGCTCTCAGGTGTGGGCAGCCTGGGAGCGGGATTGATGGCACCCACCGGTATAACACTACTTCCGGTGGGTGCGGGATTTTTGTGCATGAGGCACTTAAAATAGAAGACCAGGCCCAGTACCAAGTGAATATGGGCGGTTATTAGGGTCTCTTCGCCACCGGGGAGTGGCTGTGCAGGTGCCAGCTGCTCCCTGGTGGCGAGGAGACTTTCCATACAGGTCTATTTTGCAGAGGTTCTGCACACAGTCAGCTTATCAGGTAGAGGTAGACGGAAGTCTAGGTGCCACCTTAGTAATAATAATAATAATAATAATAATAATAATAATAATAATAATAATAATAATAATATAGATATTTCAATTGAGTAGTGAAACGTATTGTGTTCTCGTTTATCTTAATTTGTGGACGTCTTCTGAGGGAGCCTTTCAGTAAGATGGAATTAGTCTTCATTGGAGAGATTTGAAGATTATGATTCCTTGCCCAGTTTTGTAATATCGAGAGATCCTGATTTGCAGAATTTTCTAGTTGCACTCTGCAGATTGCAGATACAGCCAGGATCAGATCATCCTCATAGGCCTGGGAGATAACTTCATTCAGGTTAGTGGTGAGGAAGTCATCAAGTACAACATTCCAAAGGAGCGTCCCCAGTACTGAACTTTGGGGACAGCCCCTGTAAACTTGGCGTTTGACTCTGCATTATCGTGCATTGACATTTATTTCTCTGGTTGTGAAGTAGCTTCTTATGGTTTTATAGAGGTTTCTGGGAAGACAGGCACGTTTTAGTCGGCTGAGGACGCTCGGCCACCAGAGTAAGTCGTACGCCCCAGCAAGGTCTATGGCAATAATCAGGAAATATTTTCTAATGGAGTTTGTGGAAGTTGTGAGGATATTCTGGAGTGTGTCAACTGTTGAGCATCCTTGTTTGAAACCATATTGGCTTGCAGAGGCTAAATTTGCTGCATTATAATGTACTGAAATTCTACTGTGTAGGAGGTATTCGAAAAGCTTGCTTAGAACAGATAATAGGGCAATTGGTCTATATAAAGTTGAGATTTCTAGAGGCTTGGTTTGGTTTTTTCAGAATCGGGCGTATGGTAGCTGTTTTCCAATCAGAAAGGAAGACTCCTGTCTTCAGGCAGATTGAACAAGTCGAGGATGGCGTATGGGGTATGCTCCACAGTCTTCTTTATATTCTCTGGTTCAAGTAGATCTGGTCTTGGACATTTATTGTTGCGGAGTCTATTAGTTGCGGTGTTTTGCTCCTCAATAGTGAAGGGCGGCTCTTGATGTTCTGGACTGTATATACTGTTGTCCTGGCAGAGTTGCTGTTGTTGACTTGTACGGGGATCCATTGCTGGTTGGATACTTGTATCCAATATGTTATTGATCGATCTATCCTATGAGGTTGTTATGTTACCTTGAGGGGTTATGATTGCTGTCATTACTTCCCCCTCTTGGGAGTTTGTTAGTTGTAATTTTATAGACTACACCCCAGGGATCGGTGTTTCAGGTTGTGGAAACTAGGTGTTTCCATTATGTTTGCTTGCGTCTCATGATAGTAGCCGTGTATATATTTCTCGTCTCTCTCTATTGCTGGCGGAGAGCCTCCACCTCCTCGGCTGGCAAAGAACGTCGCGCTCGTTGGAAGGCTCTTCACCGGGAGTTCACCTCCCTCCGGAGGCGCTAGAGTTCTGGGCACCACCACTGGACAGCACCAGGAATGGGTTTCTTCCTAGGAATGGTGCAGTTGCTAGTGTCTATAATTATATTTGTGACTTTTCTCTGGCAGGCATCAGGATCAGTAGGATGATAATTATTAACTTGCAGCTGCTCGGCTAAGGAGCGCAGCTTCTCTCCGAAAATGTCCCATTTTGCTCTGGAGATGGCATACCTTTGAGGGATGAATCTTGGAGTTGTAATTCTATTCAAGGATCTTGTTATCTGGTATGTTATGGTCCTGTGGTCTGAGGTGGTCCAGGAATCCTGGACGGCCCAGCCCACGATGAAGTTTGATATGTTTCTCGTAGCCAACGTGACATCAATTGTGGATTCCCACAGGGTATTACAAGGTGGAAAGGTTGTTAGCCTGTTTAGAACGGTAAGCTGGGAATTTGCCAGAAGATCGTCAAATTTTTGGCTGTTCCTACAGTCATGCATGTCAGCAGCAGTAGTGCTGAACCAGGCAGGCGATCTGCAGTCGACATCAGCACCGATGATGATCTTCTCATTTGGGAGAGTTGCGAGGACGACTCCAGATACCTCGTGTATGGAAGTATATCCACCCTGGCCTGCAGTATAATGAGACTATATAAAAATTTCCCAGGGAGCTGATGATGTGGGCACATGCCGCCCAGGCTGTGCATAAATGGGGGATTTTGGCGACAGTTATGTCAGGGTTCCTAGTTGCTATTGGAGCGCAGGGAGGGCCTCTTCATCAACTTGAGTAATTTTATAGATGGGGGGGTACCTCCTGACCTTATTTGCATAGGTGTATGGCTCCTGTAAGATCAGAATGTCGAAGTTGTCTTCATCTGCTTTTATTCTTAGCTGTTCAGCTACTGCTTTTGCCCGTTGTGCATTTATTTGGAGTATCTTAAAGACGCTGGTGTTTAAGACGTTGGGCCATAATTGGTCTTTGACTGGTGTAAACCTTTCGCCTTTAAATATATCGGACATTTGTTGTCACGGGTAGAGTTCGTGAGGCATCTTCTGTCTCTTGCAATTTGCACGTAGGGGCAGTTTTTCTTTATTAGGGCACGTATTGTACTCGTGGCCCTTTTCAGCACAATGGTCACAAGTAGCAGCAGTCTGGGTACAGGTGTGTGTGTGTGTGTGTGTGTGTGTGTGTGTGTGTGTGTGTGTGTGTGTGTGTGTGTGTGTGTGTGTGTGTGGTGCCCAAATCTGCAGCATTTAAAGCATTTGAGTACAGCCACGTGCTCCCTGAAGCGGTGGCTGCCCCAGTAGTATAAAAACTCTGACTTGGGGAATGGCTGTTTACCAAGCGATAGGGGAAATTTCAAAAATCCAGTTTACATTGTTTCCATTCCTGGAATTTGTATGGTACTTTGGGGTGATAATTTCCTCCAGATTGACATCTGGGAGTGTTCTCTGGATATTTCTTCCGTACAGCTCGTTCCCAACCTGAGTCGGGGTGAGATCTTTCTCAACGTCAAAGACAATAATGGAGGGTCCTCTTTTCTTTGATGGTGTGGCTATGAGCCCGAGCATTGGTATCTTGGAGTTGTTCATGATATCAGCAACTTCTTGGCCTGATTCAGTTTCTATGATTACCCCCACATTTCGTGTCTTTCTAATTCACTTGATCCTAGTATTTTGGAAGACTGTGGTCAATTCTGTAATTACTATATGTTTTACTTCCTCACTGGTTTGCGTATATACTGGGTGCGTGGGCCTGAGAACAACCAAGTGTGGTTGCTTTGTGAGAGTCTTCTTTCTTGTTATTGGTGCCCTATTTATATTCTTTGAATCGGGTTTTAAATTCCTCAGCGCATCAGCATAACAGCAGTTGTTGTTGCTTTTTAGATTCCCGCATTACTTGATATGCCTCTAACTTGGCCTGCACCTTCTCGTTTTCAATGTGGGAATTTAGTAGAATGTGTTCCATCTTACCCCAGATTTGAATTATTTCTCCTCTGAGAGTAGTGGTGATTTGATTATCCGATTGGGCCATTAGTGTTTCTATCTCTGACCTAAGGGCGAAAACTTGATCCATAATGGATCCCTCGGGCAGTGTGGACATATTGAAGATGATGCCAGGTAAATTGGACTCTATTGGTTGAGTTGTCTCTGGTGGTGGTGGTGGTGGTGGTGGTGGTGGTGGTGGTGGTGGTAGTTCAGTGTGGTCCTTAGTACCATTCTTTGGGACACTGGGATATGTAGCGTCTGTATCAATGCCTGCTCGAAGGGTAGGTTTACCGGGCAAACGACATTCAACTCGATGGCAAAGAATAGGTACAAATTTGTATTAAGTCAAGGCTTGGGGTTTCTCTAGTATTGAAGTTGTTAAGATGGTGGAGTCCACAGGGGCCCGCACCATGATTGTCATTAAGCTGGCCAGTCTCTTCTACTTGTTGGACAGTGATTCTCGTGCTTTTTAAATATTTCTTCCTTGGAAGGAGATATTTGAAAAACAGGCCTGTTTTGTTTTTTCTTTGCCATAGACCTTGTAGTGTCCGTTTAGGGGGAAAACAGTGGTTCCCTTTTTTTAAGTTCCTCACCCGAAGGTTCCTGTTCGGCGGCCTTCAATAGCACGACTACGAGGTTTCACAATTTGTTCTTCTCCTCAAACATGTCGCTTATCTTGGTGGCCATCAAGAAGAATAGTTCTCTGGGACACTGGGATATGTAGACTCTCAGGGAGGGCTTTGAATATGTCCAACGAGAAAAAAAAAAGTTTAATGCATCACAGTCCACTGAGGAAGTAAGAACTGTAACAGGTACCCTCCAATCAGCTTAATTTGCTCTCGTAGCGGCACTCAGTTTATTTCCGACTACGAGGCACTGCAGTAGCAACATTAACCGATGCAATATGGCGGCCATCGAAGTCTTTGTTCTTTGAGAATTCCATTACTCGAGTTCGTTCGCGGAAGTAATCAAAGTATCTTGAAGTACAAGAACAATGCAAATTACACAGGCCCCAGAAAAACTCAGCTGTAACCGTGGCGAGCAAACTAAAAGAAAGCCGCACCCCATAAATTATCGCTACGGCGACCGCGTGGTCAGATCCGTAGCCGATAACGTAGAGTACAAGAACAGACACAACTAAGTTAAACCCACAAGAAATACTAAAACTAACTTACCCCATTTGTAGCACTTCTGTGGCTGATTTCATTGATTATCAGGTATTATGAGATTATATCCGGAAAACGCAACAAATAATAAACATAGGTTGTAGCACATTCACAAGCCAACAAGCTAAGGAGCAGTAGCAGCGCCGACACCCCACAAAACGTACAAGGTCAAGGTGTCTTTGTTTCAATTACTGTCTCCAGGGTTTCCCCTATATGCCGCTGTAGCATCTGAAAAGGTGAAGACCGGCAAGTGTGATAGTATGTGTCTTGTTATGTTGAGTGTTGAGTGTCGGCACTGACGACTTTGCAGTCAGGGGGCAGGGGACACCTGGTCCCCTGCCCCTTGACTCCCAACCTTGGCCACGAGGAGGTGCGCCAGGGTTAAATTTCTAGCTGAAACTCTTACTGGGGCTATCGGGCAAGCATGGGAGCCCCAAGGGAAAGGAAGTGGGGAAAACCCCAGGGACTCATATCTGGTGAGTATGGGCTTGGCACACCCAGGGTCCTGAGCTGAATATCATCATTCTTCTCTTCCTTGGTGATTCCCTTTAATCTCTCTCTCTCTCTCTCTCTCTCTCGGGTAGTTCAGAAAATTTTTTTTGGCTGGTGCAGCATAAGCCTCAGGCTTCCTTGCACCGTATGGCTAGTATTAATAATAAGAATTGAAGTATGGGGATTGGAAGAATGGGGAGGTTGGATAGAAGATAAGGGGAAGAGATAGACCTCCCATGAAATAGAAGAGAAAAGTTTAGAATAGTGTATAGAGTGAAAAAAATGTATATATACAAGCATAATATATATATAACCGCCATATCCCAAGTTTCCCAAGGCCGGCAAAAAAAAAAAAAAATCTAATTTAATCTAATGATATGTTTGTAAGTTAAATGTGTTTTATGTGGTTATCGTCGTGTGTTATATGCCAGCACCTGGTATTTCGCAGTCCAGGGGCAGGAACAGTTTTTTCTTACCCCTGGACTCCCGTCCCTAGCCACCTGGAGGCAGGCAGGAACTAATAAATAATATCATCTAAGTGTAGAAAACTCCTTTAAATGAAGAAATAGGGAAATAAGTTTAGAAGTAGGGGGGGGGGGGTAAAGAAGAAGAAAAGAATAGAAGAGGATACATCCTCAAGAAAAACGAAGATAGAAGACTTATAGGAAAGAGATTAATCTAGTGCCAGTGCAACCTTTAGAACCATAATTATCCCTTTCAATTAACTTACTTAATTATATTTACAATAATTAAACTCCAAAATCCAATATGTACAATTATATTTACAATAATTAACTCCAAAGTCTAACATATACAAATATACAAGATTCAGCCCTGAATCTACTAAGTACAAATATCAGCATATAGATAACTATATACAAGATTCAAACCAGGAATCCACTATTTACAAATAGTAATGTACGAAGTCCTAGTTTAAGCACAAGTACATAACAAATCTTTTAAATCTTCAACTGACAATGGCGATGCACCAATATTTTTTTTTTTTTTTTTTTTTGTATAAATGGCAATATACCAAGTCCAGATATAGCAATTATAACACATTAATATCTTCAACTAATATGTACAAATGGCAATATACCAAGTCCAGTTTTAAATTTTTTTCTTTTTTGTGCAACACCAAGTCCAATAAATGACATATATTTACAATCCCATTCCAAGTACTAGACAGTACATATTCATTTCATCATAATAGTAAACATTAAATCAAGATCCATTATGTACATTATTCATCATAATAATAGGCACTAATCAAGATCCATTATATACATAATTTACATGTAAACATAATGAATACTACGTTCTCAATCTTTTCCTTCTCTTAAAAATACCATCAGCAAATTTAGAGAATTACTGAAAGTTATTCTGACAATTAACCAAATTTTGAAAGTCAGTAGTACTAAAAACATTAGTAACCAACTGGAAATTCAACCGAAGATCCGTGTATAGAGGGCAATCTAGAATTAGATGTGACGATGTTTCCAGAAGCCCATAGGAACAGTTTGGTGAATCCACCAAACCCAAGGTAAATAATTTTGAGTTAATGCTTCCATGTCCGGACAAAAGAAATATCTGATGTAGACCTGGGGAAAACCAGGACATAGATGTTCGATCCATCTCCACAACCTGTAGAAAAAACAAGAAGGTTGTTCTCCCAGTCCGGAAGAGCTCCCAATCTCTCTGCCAATCCTGCTGAAAGAAACCTCTTATCCTAATGATATCCTCTTTAACAGGAAGATCTAAATATACACCAAAAAGACCAATATTTCTAGCATGATTTAATTTCCTATGATATAGCAAATAATTCAGTATAATTTCATATTTTACAGGAAGTTTTCCATTCAATACCTCCATGGTTCTGCCAGCACGGGATGTAGCCAATAAAAAGAAGCATTGGGCTTGAATCACATATTTTTCCACCAAACTCTTACTAATATTATTACCCCAGACACCAGAAGCATAACAAACAATGAGCAGAAATAAACATTTATAGTACAATTTCAATGTACTTGGTTTTATCCCCAAAGAACACCTAGTTATTTTTATAAGTTTCCCCGTCATTGTTCTTATTTTTTGTACAATATACTTTGCATGCTGGATAAATAATAGTCTATCATCCAGCATTACTCCCAAATATTTGAACACTCGGACAAATTTTATTGACTGGCCATTCAATTTTATGTTTGCAGGACAATTTGCGTCCAGATGTCCCTTAAATATCATTTGCCTGGTTTTGTCTAATGATATTTCTAAGTTGTGCAGATTACACCAACAATTAATGTCAGCTAAGATCTCATTTGTGCGTGTCTCCAGCTCACGCCTTGAATTACCATAAATAAGGATTACTAAATCATCCGCATAAGCTACCTTGTGCATATTAACTGAAGTTTGAGAAAGCCACCCATAAAGGACCACATTCCAGCAAACTGGGCCAAGTACTGATCCCTGAGGGCAGCCTCGAGTCACTTGTCTCGAAACACTACAAGTGCCAGATGAGACCACAATGTACCTGTCTGAGAAATAACTTGAAATTAGTTTGTATATTGGAGCCGAGACCTCAGCCTCCCGGAATCTCGCCAGGACACTTTGAAACCATACGGTGTCAAAAGCCCCTTTGAAATCCACTAACAGGCTAAGCACATATTTAGTATTTGACGCACATATGGTGTCAACTGTGCATTTTACTGCATCCACTGCAGAACGTCCTTTTCGAAAACCAAATTGAGAGGCAGAATGTAGGGATTTAGCCTCATAGTAATCATTGAATCGCGTCACAATCAATTTTTCCAAGATCTTACCTAAAACTGGCAAGAGAGCAATCGATCTATACGAAGAAGGTTTATTAGGAAGTTTTTCAGAACTCTTAATTAATAACTTTAAATTTGCAGTTTTCCACGACAATGGAAAAGTTCCATGTGTGAGACAGGCATTGAGTAAATTTAAAATAACCTCTTTACAATTAAGCCAAAGTCTTCAAAATTGATGGCTCCATCAAATCCAATCCAGGACACTTCCCAGAATTTAAGGATGCTATTGCCATATCGACCTCAATTAAAGAAAAAGAAGGATCATACTCTAAACCAGAATACGAAAGGTCAGCAATACGGAGACCAGTGCTCTCAATACAGGAACCATCCTGCTTGATAATCTCATCCAATATTAAAGAGATTGTATCTGCCCAATTCAACGATTCTGAATTGTCCGGCTTGAGATCTGAGTGTGCAATCGCGCCCGTTGGATTTTATCTGTTACAAGTTTATATACCAGCCCTCATGGATCTTCATCAGAAGAACACTTAATAAATCTTTCCCAAGCTGCACGTTTAGATCTATAAATTTGGTTAAAATAAGTATTTCTGGCCTGTCTGTATACATCAAAAAGATAAATCAGCTCATTTTCAGGTCTGTTTCTTGCCCTTGATCTATTGTAATTTCGGCGTGCATTTTTCATAGATTTCCTAAGTGTTGTTAGCTCAACTGACCACCATGGAACTGAAGCAGGATGACGACTCCGTTTTATTAATGTTGTCTCACAAATGCAATTAACTATTTTCACGAATTCTATCAGTTGACAATCCAGATCCAGTGAGTTCAAAAACGTGACAGATTCTGCACCAAGTAAGGATTTTGCCAAGTTATCGAAATTTTTCCAATCTATCCCACTTGTTTTAAACCTTGGAAAATCATAATTTATAAAATTAGCATAAGATGCTGGGTTAAAATCCATATTAAATGTTATCGCATTATGATCACTACTCAACCAAGAAGTGTGAACTGTTCGTGAGTTAATCAAGGACCCCAAAGTTCTGTTTGAGACTGTTATATCTATCCAGGATCTCCCATTAGCTGAAACAAAAGTCGGTGGGCCATCTCTCAAATTCCACACACTCAAATCATTTGATACTATAAACTCCTCCAATGCCTCACCTTTAACGTCAGCAACAGGACTCCCCCAAAGTGGAGAAGATGCGTTTGCATCACACATAATTAATACCCTGTACCCCGACAAACTAGGTAATACAATGTCCAGATAATCAATAAACGGCTGAATTGTCTGATGATCCTGTGAAGATTGCATATATAATGAGATAACGTAGATTTTATCAAAACAACCCTCAACACAAATGCACACAGCATGAGAAGTGCACAGAAAATTAATTCTGATTACTGTCAAAGATGGATCAACAACAACCAAGGCCGCCCATACCCTTGCCACCGCATTACCCCCCACTCCAGCAACCTGTGTGTTAGAACAAACCACACGACAACTAGAAGGAAGACTCTTAGGCAACCTAAATATGTATAAGACCAAGTATGCTGAATTCTTTATCTATTATTAATTTTGCCAGATCATTTATTACTGAAAGAGACCTCTGACAGTTAAGCTGTAAAAATTTCAATGTAAATTTAGGACTGAAAGTAATCAATCCTCGATTTTGCTAATTCCTGAGCTCGTAAAAACTCAGGACAAGAAGGGCTGCGGTAAGAATGATACGACAAACGTTTCCTAGACAAACAATTAACTCATTCAGCAGGAGAATCTTTAGAAGGGCAATCCTGATTTGATGACCCATAACACCACAATGTCCACATGAATGATCCTGTTGTGCACAAAATTTGGCCGAATGTCCAAATTCTAAACAATTATAACATCTACATATAATTACAAAATCCTTAACATTATGGGACGACCAGCCCAGGAAAACCTTTCCACCAGCATTGAATATGACATTACGAACTCCCGGAGGAACCTCGAAAACACAGTGACAATTATTATTGTTTTTAGACTTTAACTTTGCGAAATTCTTCTTCATTAATGTTATAATCCTTACGATTCTTAGCAAATAGGTCCTCCAAAAATTCCTGATCGGAATACTCCTTTGGGATATCATACGCGATCAAAGCTGGATCCTGTTTCCTAGGCTGTTCCAATACAAGATTATATTCATTAAATTTTTCACACTTTTTAAGATTTACAATATCATTATTTGTTGCTGTCTCCAACAGTATGCCATGGTCTCTAACCTTACGCACAGGTTTAACCTTGATCTGTCTTAATTCAGCTTTAAATTCCTTAGAGAAAACTTGTTTCACCTCCTCACTTGACTTCACTTTGCTCTTTTCATCTGCTTTAATAAGAATTACATGTTTTGGTTGTTGAGCAGGAGATACTAGATTATTAACTTCCAAGATTATGAACTCTCTTCCTTTGAGAAGGGAGTTCCTCTTCCAAAGAAGAGGAACTCTCTGAAGCCATTATCCTCTGTATTATTGGATACTCACTGAAGTAAAAATTATTACCCCTATTTCTCCTGAGACCCACCAGGGCGCGCTAGTTGAAACCCAAGGATCAAGCTATGAATTGCTCACAAACCAAGTTTGAGATTAATCCAATAATTACTTCCTGAGATAATCAATTTAATAATTTCCTAAATATGACAAAATTGTGCCGGATGAAAAACCGTTTTTTGACACCCTCAGATATCTCTTCAAGGAATCCACCAAATCAGCCCAAAGTTATAAAGTATACAGAATGTTCTGTATACTATCCTATGACACCACTTTTAGGGCCCCAAGGGCACCTGTTCAAAAGTTATTTACGTTTTTCTTGTTTTTACCACCAGATGGCGATAAAACTCCCCTTAATAAAAATAACACACAAATATGACACCAGGATCAAGTCTCTTGGGCCGATAGACAAAAAGTTATCATTATTGAAAGTTTTCAACATCTTAAGATCTCCAATAATCTTAAGAAAGTATAAAGTCAATTCGGTAGTGTCCAATAAACACTACTGAGTATGGAGATTGTTTGTTTAATTATATCAGCCAATAAAAACACCAAGACACACAATTAGAATAAAATAAATGGCCACCACCAGTCGGAGCAACCATATATCCCTATCAACTTTATCTGGTAGCTATGACATAGGTCACATGGGTGCAGCCATTTTATAATGATATTTCCCCATATGTTCACTTAAATTAAGCAGTATGGCTTCCTACGTTAAACTCCCATTGGAAATATACATGTGCAACCATGTAACCCAATCTGTAAAAACAAATATCAATAGATAACTCAGAAGAACGACGGCCACAAAATCCTCTTGAATCAAGCTTCACAATGGTACTCTTCAATATCTGCAGGCTGACCTAGAAATAAAGTTATCAGCAATAAAATCTAATCTTAAGATATGAAAGAGCCCACAATCAAGAATCTCCATACATTTAGCATTGAAAATGCTGTTCAAATTAATTGAAAGGAAAAATAGTTCTTTTTCCCTCAATCTTGGATTGTGCGCTCCCAAATTTTAACCACAGACTCACCACGACTTGTACTATTCAGGAATCAACTTTATTCCTTGCACAAACACCTATAAACACTTCAATAAACACAAAAACACGGACTGCAATATTTCATGACTTCACATAGGCAAAGGTTTGGTTTTGGTTTTGGTTCGGTTTTATTGGCGCATTAACATAGGCAAAGCATATCCACAAAACGTACAGAAGAAATTTGGTGATACATCCTCCACAAGTTTCCGTTCTTTTCCAGAACTGTGGGAAGGCCCAAGAAAATTTATGAGATAAATGGTCAAGCAGTAGGAGATGATCCAGTTGTAGGAAGTGTCATTAGCGGTTTTGATCTCTTTCTCTATATTTAGTTGCCAATTTTTATAACACCTGCTTCTAGGAAGGCATATTTCCCTTCATATTGAAGAATGTAAATTTATGATTAATTCCTAAGAATCCATCCTGCCCTGCACACGTTCAGTATTAAACCATTATAATGTGTAAGGTTTATGAGCGTCCTATCATTACTAGTTTTTTTATTCTACACCTTTGCTTGTTTGGCAATTCTCAACCAGTTTATATGAGAAAGGATTGGTCTGTAGTTGATGCTCTGTATCATCTTTTGAAATAAGAATTCTATACCTCCTTACAGACTTATTTCACTTCCAGAAATTTGTCTATATGTAATAGGTTCCATCAAATGTTTCGGCTAGTAATTCGTGGATGTCCCAATGGCTCGTTTATTGGGTCGACGGATTGAACTGTTGTGTTCAGTAGAATGGTTAGATTCGGAGTTTTGCAACACTTTCATGCAGTTATACACGGGTGATTGATTGTTGTCTTAACCAAGCAAATGGCTCCATCGTCATTGCATAAATTAATCCTCCTTCCCCGGTAATGCGGTCCATTGATTCTAGAATGTAAACCCAAATATACATAGGCTGTCAACTTTCTGGATTCGTGGTAGATAATTCTCCAATTGCCGTTCGAACAAATACTTCGGTACAGTATTGGACGATATGCTCATTTCTCCCATAAGTTCAATATTTGAGGGAAAAATTGTTAAACGTACAACGTACATCATAGTGATACGCCATAGTCAGCAGGATGGGTTTCCTTCAGTTTGTTACTGGGAACTTCTATTTCATATACACATAGCCTACTATGGTTCGGTACATTTCTAAAAGCAAAATGAGAGGCCATCTTCTAACATTTGGAAAATGACACGTATAAACGATGAGAAACGAGGATTTGGTGTTTTTATCGCACGATGGCAGGAGGTTTGGGGCGCCTCCCCAAAAGTTGAAGTCACTCGCTGATTTTTTCAAACTGCAAATTTTCACTAAACTGCCATTGATCTACTTCCACACAACTTTTCTCTTAACTGGTCATGTTGCCTTTAATGGTAAAAACCACGACATTGGAATCCAAGAGATTGCATTTGAGGTGTGCAGCGTAGCGGAAACTTAAGGCAGAAACACAGTGTTATCACGTCACGGGACTCACATCATGTCGCCGTTTAGTGTAAACTGCGAAGTCGGTCGGAGAAGAAGCGTCACTGTAACATAGGGTGACCTGATTAAAAATTTGATCTGTGAGTACTCGTGATGTTTTGGGTATTCATTCCTCGTTTAGGGGTATTCGCATTATATCCAGTGGTGAGCTGTAGTGGGCTCGAGAGAGCCCATTGTTGAGACGATCATTTATTTTACAAATGAAATCCTGAATGCAATTATTGAGCATCCAGAGCCGAAACTACGTGGGACGAGCTGGACAACATCCCCATCATTCGATCAGTTATGTATTATAAAATTGCTTCATTTTTGATTTTATCACAGTCGGATCTCTGTTTAACGAACTTCTTTATAGAGAATTGTTTTAAATTCCCCTTTGTAATTACAACATTTAAAATAGTTTCTGTTGAACGAAGAAAATTTCCATGTAACGAACGGATTAGGAGACACAACTCTGTACGCATTGTTCTCAACTTTGGCCTTTAAAAGCGCGAATTATGGGTGAAAGGGATTACTGTATCACAATGTTAGTGGTGTCCCTAAAACCTGCAGTCATATACCAAGAAGTCGCACTCTTCGATCTGCTTTCCATAGCCAGTCAGGGAATTAAGATTCCCGACGTGGAAAATATCCTCTGGTCAACCTGTGTTGTGGTTCCCCTTTACTCCTACAAGAAGTCATGTTTTTCGGAGAAGTGAGTGATCCACGCTTTCCAGTAAATTTCTCCTATCTATGTTTACACAGTAGCTGAATATCCGAGCGATTCCGAAGTTTTGCACAATATTCAAAGAACTATGACAGTAGCAAAGTAAGGGTTTGAGGAAACTAAGGTATTATATAAACTTTACGATGATGAAATGTTGGCAGATTTTGAAACTTCGTCGAGGCTTTCATTGTGTAGAAAATGGTCTGGTCTAAAATATAATGGCAATAATTAACAGGCCATAAACTGTATGCATTATATCACCAAACTCCAAAAAACCAGCGCGAATTAAGGATTGTTCCTAAAGAACTCGATGTGGAAACTATAAAAATCGGTCGTGTGTTCGGTCCACGATGAGCAGCTTGTAGATTGCGGACAGAAATTGCGGTTTGAAGGAATTATCCCGCTTTGTGCAAACATTTTGAATCAAAAGTTAAATTTTCGGGATTATTAAACTGACTTTTCAATGTAGAATTTCTTAACGATTTAGCAATAATGATCGACATCCTGCAGGAGCTCTCTTACCTTTCAGAAGCTTTACAGAATCACTAGGGTAAAAGCTGATAAATTAATTATTCGAACTATAAATGCTATTGCTAATTTGAAAAATTCCGAAAGAAATTATGACGCTAAAATTGACAGTACGTTAAAGTGGAAAGAATTTGAAGGAACCAAATTCGAAAGTAAGGACACATTTAAAAATTATCCCTTGACAAGTTATTAAATACATTGTTTTATGCAACCGAGCGATTTTAAATTACATAATGATTCCATTGACGACGAGGAATTGAAATTTTAAACATATGCTACCCGAAATCGTGGTCAGTCGATGAAAACTGAATAAGAAATTTAAGTTTTTTGATAAAATATGAAATAAAAATTAATGATTTTAGAGATTTTGTCAAAAACAATTTATCTTTCGAGAGGCAACCAGAGAAGGTAATACTCTTGATCTGGTTATCAGCAGTGATCATTCGTGTATTAAGAATTTGCAGATAAAGGAACCACTAGGTGGCAGTGATCACAGTGTACTGATGTGGGATTTAGTTAAAGATATAATTACCATCAGGGGTAAAGGAAAGGGTTATTGCTTCCGTTAAGGTGAGTACAGTGGTCTCCGACAGTTTTTAAATTCTGTACAGTGTGATCAACTGACGATGTTACCAACAGTAAATTCTAAGTGGAAAGCATTCAAGGAATTAATCGTGGATGCTACTAAACGTTTCATACCTATTAAGAAATATTGTTCAAGGTTTAGGTCTAAATGGTTATCAAATGAACTAATGTAGGATAGACGTGCGGAAATTTGCCTTTAGCCAGCGGGTGGTTGGTTGGTGGAACAGACTTCCATCCCTTGTAGTGGAGGTTGATAGCCTAAATAAGTTTAAGGCTCAGCTGGACAGGTATTTTGAACGAACAGAGGGGTGAAGTGGAAGTAGGTTTTTTTTTTTTTTTTTTTGGTTGATGCTGCATAAGCTTGCTTTCTTGCATCAATTGCCTCTACTAATGCTAATGCTAATGCTAATGGGACTCGTGACAGAAGCAAAATGCATGGGATGCATATAAATTATGAAGCGACTTAGAAGCCTATGGCAGTTATAAGCTTGTCTGTAATCAGGTCACAAAGGAGGTCAGGCGAAGGCAGATTACGAGAAATCTTTAGCCAGCGGGTGGCCTTTAGCCAGAATTTCTTTACTTATATAAATTCTAAAAGGAAGGGGATGAATCTGATTGGTCCACTTGATATCGATGGTTCGACTTGATTATCCTGCTCAAATAGCAAACAAACTGAATGAGTATTTTGCATCTACATTCACACATGAGGAGTTATTAATGTTTGAAAATGGCAGAAGGTTATCAAATTCTAGCAGGGTGCTTAATGATTTTATAATAATTGAGAGCCAAGTGGAGGAGAAATTGCTGAAGTTAAGCATAAGAAAGACATCTGGGTGGATGGCATCTATCCAGTTATATTAAAGGAGACGGCAAAGCAACTAAGCGAACCCTTAGCCATAATTATGAGAGCATCCTTGGACTCAGAGGAGATCCCCACGGACTGGAGATATCCAAATGTATCCCCAATTCACAAAGGGGGATCGAAGGGTGACACGAGTAATTACAGACCAGATAGTTTAACTTCTGTTCCGGGTAAAATAATGGAGTCACTGGTTAAAGATGCATTGCAGGATCATCTAGACAAGACTGCAGCAATAATTCAGACACAGCATGGGTTTGTTAAGGGAAAGCCTTGTCTGACAAATTTGATAGGATATTATGATGTGGTTACAAAGGAACTGGATGCAAAAAATAATTTTGATATCATATATTTGGATTTCAGGAAAGCTTTTGACACTGTTGCACATGAAAGACTACTGTACAAATTGGAGCAGAATGGTATTAAGGGTAAGTTGCTGCAATGGATAAAAGGATGATTCAGTGGGAGAAGACAGAGAGTGGCAATCAATGGGTGCTGCTCTTCGTGGACTAATGTTATTAGTGGAATCCCACAGGGTTCGGTGTTGGGTCCACTGTTGTTTTGTATATTTATCAATGATATTGATGAAGGTATATCAGGCTTAGTGTCGAAGATTGCAGATGATACAAAGGTTGGCAGGGTTGTTAATGACCGTAATGGCAGTGTGCTAATGCAACAGGATCTAGATAATTTGGGCAGATGGGCTAAGAAGTGGCAACTGAAGTTTAACCTTGACAAATGCAAAGTACTGCATATGGGTAGAAGTAACTCCAGAGAAACGTACCAACTGTGTGGTACTACACTTAAGGTGGTAGAAAATGAAACAGACCTGGGAGTAATTGTGCAGTGAGATATTAAGTTTTCTGAGCAATGTAGACAGGCTGCCAGGGCAGGTCATGGGATTTTGTCAATGATATATAGGAATTTTGCTAGCAGAGAAACGGAGGTGATTGTCCCTCTGTATAAGGAAATGGTCAGACCATTCCTTGAGTACTGCGTACAGGTCTGGAGGCCTAATTTTAGGAAGGATGTAGATTTGCTTGAACGTGTACAGAGAAGGGCAACAAGATTGGTGAGGGGAATGAAGGGATCCTTTTACTAAGAGAGGCTTAAGTTCTGCAAATTGCAGTGGCTGGAGACTATGCACCTGCGCGGTGATCTGATTGAGGTATATATAAGGCCTTGAATGGGTTGAGCACGGTGAATTCTGATCGGATTATTCCATTTCTTCAGATTATGAACCTAAGGGGGCATAAATTCAAATTAAGAAAAGACAGATGTAGAATAGATGTGCGGAAATTTGCCTTTAGCCAGCGGGTGGTTAATTGCTGGAACAAACTTCCATCTGTCGTTGTGGCAGTTGATAGGTTAAATATATTTAAGGAGGAACTGGACAGGCATTTGGAGGGAATGGTGTGATTTTTTTTTTTTTGGCTGATGCTGCATCAGCTCATACACTTGCTTTCTTGCATCACATGCCACTACTCCTACTACTATCTTTAAAATCGAGTGAATCCCTTTTTAATTAAGAAAGCTAGAAATATCTTTGAAACCATTGCGATTAGCTGAGCGAGCTTTCAGCGTAATGATTAATAATGAGTGAAAGAATGAATACTATTGAATTACACAAGCTGAAGATTATTATGATCTAAATGGAAAAGCATTGCTTCAATTTGATCGGGATCGTTACGTCAAAACATTCCTCTGTAATCATCGCTCAGCTATTGAGCAAAGCAGATCCACAACAAATATTTCTAAAGAAGTAATTTGCATATGGCAATTTTTAGAATAAATTTTTCTTGAATATTTGTGTAATAATTTTTAAAATAATATTTGTTTATATATTGTGAAATGTTTTGTAATAGTTTTTATATTATTTGTGATATGGGAAATATTTCTTGTTATTTTTTATTCGCTATATTAAAATTTTATCATAAAAAAATGTATCCATTATATTTCCCGAGTTAAAAAAAAAAGACGAATAAAAAAGTTGCGCATGTGCCCAGCAGGGGTTGTAGATGGTTTATGTGAAACTTCCTTCGCATTTCTTTTAGGTATTTTGATTTGTATATTGATTACGAAATAAAAGAGCTTTTGTATTGTAAATATTTTACTGAACATTCGCAAATTTTCATAATTTCTGGAAGACAAAATGCAATGGATTTATGATAACTAAAGTAAGAGATGTATACTTGCGATTGCAACATATCTAAATGTCTATGGAAAACAGCGTCGATTGAAGTACAGATCTTGTAGTTGAAGCGACATGCACAGCTGTTAGGGCAACTAACAATGGAATGTAACGAAAATGCGATATGAAAAAAAGAAATTGTTGACAAATATTTGTATTGTTGCAGTCATAATAAACACTTGTATTCTCGCAGTCATATGACAAATATTTTTATTGTTGCAATCATACTTACTGCAGTAGTAACTTCAGGAAGTATGATTGTGATGTCATACTGTTCAAAATTAGTCAAATTACCTAGCAAAGAAAACCTAGCAATACTTTTCGTTTGAGCGAATTTTCTTTAACAATTTTTCATTTTTTAGTGCATTTGCGTAAAATTCTTTGCATGTCATATTGTGATTGGTTTTCGGCAACAGTTCCCTTTCAACTTTCTTATTTCTATCCTTTTTCCACGCGTTAAACCTTGAGCTAAATACTGACTCACTCATTGCATTTATGTGAGGCAAAGCAAAAACAAAATTAATATATTTTTTTCTGTATTACGTACTTCGTACGCATTTAAAATTTTTAACCAAACATCTGTGGTATTTTTGAGTTATTTTGTCTCAATATTTTTATGGAATGATTTCAACAGAACATACTCTTCATACAGAAAATCGATATTGATATTGGGAATTTTAAATTAAAAAAAAAGTTTGTTGCCTAGGCCTTAAACCATTACAACGAAATAAAAAAGAAGTCAAGTAGAATGTAAAAAGTTACAAATAAGCATAATATAAATATTCTGTAACCCTCTTTGTAAATAGGACAGAATGTCGTTTTTTGTCTTTAATTAAGGGTGCATTTCAACAACTTTATCGTCAGTTAATTCTTTCTTCCTAAATAATCATCTCAATAGGTTTTATGATTTCTCCTTTTTTCAAATTCCCCATTTCAAATGTTAAAAAACAGGATATCTTGGAAATTTTATTATAATTCCAAAAGGGGTACGTCTGGCAACCTGTAACGTTCTATATGTGTCATTCTCTTTGAGGAAAGCTTAAGCGAAATGAATTGCCACAGTTCATCCTCCTCTTCAGATTTTGAAAATGAATGCGCCTTCCTTATAGCCGAGAAAACAAAAGAGAATACGCAATGGATACACGACATAAACTGGAAGAGAACAGAAAAAGGCGAATTCCATCGTTTACTGCAGGACTTAGAAGATGAAAATCCTTTCAAGATGTACTAAGAGATGAATAAAGAAGAATTTAATTTCCTATATAATTCAAGGGCAAAATACGAAATTTCGAAATTCAGTTAGCGCTAAGGAAAAATTAGTTGTATGTTTAAGGAAAGTTGAAATATTGCAAGCTTAATTTTGAATAAGGATTTATTCTGTCAAAATACGAAACAAAAATTTTTAATGAAATTTAATTACAACAAAAAACTACTTCTCAATCCTAAAAATTGAACTTGTAAGAAATTGTTATGAGTTATGCAAATTGAAATGATCGACTCGTTCGTCCTCTCAATTTGTTAATTGTAATTCTGTTGGTCTGTTTTCCTCCTAAGGCCATTTTTGAGTGTCCCTGTCACCAGTGGCGGATTTAGCACTTGAGGGGCCCCAGGCGCAATTCAATTTTGAGGCCCCTCCTCTAAATATTTTCGGTACCACTACAGTGTGCTTCTACGCAAACGTTTTTACTATAGCATGCGCTCTAGATTTGGTGTTGCGGCTTTAATCATTTTGGTTGCGCAGTTGTCTCATATATATTTTAACTAAAGTCAAATGAAAAAAATGGCACAACTAAGCATTAATGATAATACGTATTCTACTTCAGATTCACTTAGTTCGCATAGATATTTCATATAATATGACTATTATATGAAATATCTATGTATATTCGCATAAGAGTTTACTAACTTCTCATATTAAATTATAGTTTTATTCAGTAACGGTAATAATGATGAGTGTAAAAATTAAAAATGAAACAATTTTATTATTTTTTAGACCTCAGATTTGAGGCCCCCTATATTTAAGAGGCCCCCAGGCGCGCGCCTCGTGCGCCTGTGCGGAAATCCGCCACTGCCTGTCACTGTACATTTGCGGTGAGTATGCCGAGTAGCTGGTCGAAGTGGAGGGTGCTTTGGAATAGGCACAGGTGCAACGTCCTCGATTTTGTTGTTATTTGTTTTCGGATATTCTTACTTGCGCGCTCAAAACAGATTATTTACTTCTAATTTAATTTTCTATTATCATTTCCTTTTCTATTAGGTTTCTATCAACAAAGCGTTTTTTCTCTTTCTATTAATATCTATATCTTTCTGTCTTTATAATATGGTAAGTTTCACTTAAATCTAGTACATGATGGAACTATTATTTTTCATCCATTTTCTTTGTTACTGTGTAACAGTAGCTAATCAGATTTTCAGACAAGAGATCTTAAGATGAGAACTAAAGCCCCATGGAAAAGAACTCAAGCTAACTGGTCTGTAGGTATTTACTTTCCCATCTGATATCCTTTTGTGAATAAGGGAGATATTTGCTCATCTGCAATTTACAGGCGCCTACAGCGAACCGCAATGCCTCCTCATAATTATGGCCAAAGGTTTCTTTATCCCTTTTGCTGTTTTCTTTTAAATTGTTAGATTGTTATTGTTATCATTCCGTCATCCCCAGTTATAGTATTAGTAGTAGTAGTGGAATGTGATGCAAGAAAGCAAGTGTATGAGCTTATGAATCAGCCAAAAAAAAAAAAAAAAAAATTTACAAAACAATTCTCTCTAAATGTTTGTTCAGTTCCTCAAATTTATTTAGCCCATCAACTTCCACAACGACAGATGGAAGTTTGTTCCGCCAATTAACCATTCCGCTGGCTAAAGGCAAATTTTTGCACATCTACTCTACATCCGTCTTTCCTTAATTTGAATTTACGCCCCCTTAGGTTCGTAATCTGAACAAGTGGAAGAATCCCATTAGAATTCAGCGTGCTCAACCCATTCAAGGCCTTATACACCTCAATCAGATCACCGCGCAGGTGCCTAGTCTACAGTCACTGCAATTTGCAGAACTTAAGCCTCTCCTAGTAAGAGGATCCCTTCATTCCCCTCGCCAATCTTGTTGCCGTTCTCTGTACACGCTCAAGCAAATCTACATCCTTCCTCAAATGAGGCCACCAGACCTGTACGCATTATTCAAGGTGTGGCCTGACCATTGCCTTATACAGAGGGACAATCACTTCCTTTTCCCTGCTAGCAAAATTCCTATATATCATTGACAAAACCCCATGACCTGCCCTGGCAGCTTGTCTGCATTGCTCAGAAATTTCATGTCTGACTGCACAATTACTCCCAGGCCTTTTTCATTTTCTACCACCTTAAGTGTAGTACCACACAGTTGGTACGTTTCTCTGGGGTTACTTCTACGCATACGCAGTAATTTGCATTTGTCAAGGTGAAACTTCATTTGCCACCTCTCAGCCCATCTGCTCAACTTTTCTAGATCCTGTTGCAGCAGTGTACTGTCATTAGTGTCATTAATAACCCTGCCAACCATCGTATCGTCTGCAAATTTGGCCTGATATACCACAATCAATATCATTTACAAATACAGAAAACAACAATGGACCCAAAACTGAACCTGAGGGACTCCACTAATAACACTGTTCCACGAAGAGCAGCACCCATTGATTACCACCCTCTGTCTTCTCCCACTGAACCATCCTTTTATCCACTGTAGAAACTTACCCTTAATACCATTCTGCTCCAATTTGTACAGTAGTCTTTCATGCGCAACAGTGTAAAAAGCTTTCATGAAATCCAAGTATATGATATGAAAATTATTTTTTGCATCCAGTTCATTTGTAACCACATCATAATAACCAATCAGATTTGTAAGACAAGACTTTCCCTTAACAAAACCATGCTGTGTCTTAATTATTGCTGCAGTTTTGCCTAGATGATCCTGCACTGCATCTTCAACCAGTGACTCCATTATTTTACCCGGAACAGAAGTTAAACTAACTGGTCTGTAATTACTCGTGTCAACCTTTGTGAATTGGGGATACATTTGCACATCTCCAGTCCGTGGGGACCTCCCCTGTGTCGAACATTCTCTCATAATTATGGCTAAGGTTTACTTCCTTTGCCGCCTCGTTTAATTTAACTTGATAGATCCCATCCACCCCAGGTGCCTTTCTTATGTTTACCTTCAACAATTTCTCCTCCACTTTTCTCTCAGTTATTACAAAATCGTTAAGCACCCTGCTACAATCTGATCTCCTTCTGACATTTTCAAACCTGAACTCCTCATGTGTGAATGTAGATGCAAAGTACTCATGCAGTTTGTTCGCTGGCTGAGCAGGATCATCAACAGTCGAACCATCGATATCGAGTGGACCAATCAGATTCATCCCCTTCCTTTTAGAGTTTGTATTAGTAAAGAAATCCTTACTCTTCTTCTTAGCATCCTTTGCCAAAGATTTCTCGTAATCTGCCTTCGCCCATCTAACCTCCTTTGTGACTTGATCACAGACTAGCTTATATCAGCCATAGGCGTCTGTGTCGCCTGATAATTTTTATGCGTCCCATGCATTTTTCTTGTCTGTCACGAGTCTCATTAGTTAATTTGATAAACATTTAGGCCTAAACCTTGAACAATATTTTTTAATAGGTATGAAACTTTTAGTAACTTCCACGATTAATTCCTCGAATGCTTCCCACTTAGAATTTGCTGTTGGTAACATCGTCAGTTGATCCCACTGTAGAGAATTTAAAAACTGTGTGAGACCACTGTACTCACCTTTACGGAAGGAAAAAACCCTTCCCTTAACCCCTGATAGTAGTTACCTCTTTGAGTAAATCCCACATCAGTACACTGTGATCACTGCCACCTAGTGGTTTCTTTATCTGCAAGTTCTTAATACACGAATGATCACTGCTGATAACCAGATGAAGTGTATTATCCTCTCTGGTTGCCTCTTGAACATGCTGCTACAGGAAACAATTATCAAATAAATTGACAAAAGTATTACTAGTGTGCGATTGACCAATCCTCAAGTTCCAGTCAATATCTGGGAAGTTAAAATCCCCCATTATAAGACATTCTGGTTTACCAACACACTTTATTTGCTCTACAATTGTTCATTGTAATCATTCGAGTCATTAGGCCTATAACACACTCCTACTCTTATTTTTGCTTTCGCAGTGCTTATGTCACACCAAAGTGACTCAACAGTGCACTGTTCATCTATGTCAACTGGATGCAATTCTTTTAATTTTATGTTTTTCTTAATTATCAGCATAACACCTCGTCCCTTACTATCCAGTCTATACTTTCTGTACACATTGTACAGAAAGTATAGACAAAGCTTATCTTATTTAGTTTAGTTTTAGCAGTTTTCCTTCGACGTTTTTTTCTTTTTATCCCAATTATTTAGTTTCCCGTTATAACTTGGTATTCTCCTTATGCTCGAAACACCAAAAATTTCTTCAGCCGTGTATAGATATAACATATTTAGTGAGTTTCCAATTTCACCTTTGATATCCAGTTGGCTTATGTGGTCTATCCATTTACACTTTACTTTGTGCTTAACTCTTAAAGTAAGGAACACCTTTTTAAATTTATTTTTTTGCTTTCTTAAATAAACTTATAATTAATCAATCCATTTAAAGCCTAAAACACTTCAATCAATCTCCTCGCGGGTGTCTATTTTCCGTGGAGTGGAATTTCCAGAGCTCATATCTTCCATTGGATGCTACCGTTTTGTCCTTGAGTACACTTTTCTCTCTTTCATTCTCCTTTTCCGTTGGAAAAGGTACACATTCTGTAAAACTTTCAGCTATTTAAGTCTTAATGTTTTAACAAGATTTCTTAATTGGTATAAGCATATTAGAAACTACCCCGATTATCCGAATGCTTCGGATTTCGAAATTGTAGTTCGCAACAGCATCAGTGAATCCACTGAAAATAATCACATGGATTCCAAAACTTCGCCAGTGTCAGTATGAAGTATTTCTTATTGTATGGGAATTTAATAATTTAATACAATGTTTGGGTTAATGAATGTTATTAACTTATAAAATTACTCTAATTTCAGAAAAAATAAAATAAATAAATAAAAGCATGTGTGTGAATGTCCATGCGCGCAGCGCCCCCTCTTAATTAATATCATAGTTCCGAAGTGATGTTGTAATGAGTATATGTTGATATGTTTGCGTTTTCTGTTGCTTTTTTTGTATTGTTTTAGTGGGTACCTATGAGATTTATACGTGTTGTTATTCATCACTCTCCTAAATCATATTCATCAATTACGTAATGGCAAGAGACAGGTAATCGTCATACATATCTATTTTTTGTGACATTAATTATGGAATATAGCCTTTAATTTTCCCAGATGGAATTATCCCGAGTAGATTATTTGTCTTCAGTACTGTTTATCACCTTTTCATGTAACCTCTCAATGAGCAGTGTAGAAAACTGTTCCCGAATTCGATTAATTAATTTCGGTATTGTTAAAATCGCTATGCAGAACACTTAACCGAAACTGTTAAGCAGGAATTTAATGATTGGTTTATGCTTTCTTTTTCAGTGCATTGAAGTTGGCTTTAAAATAAATGAATACCAGTACATAATGGTACTGGTATTATGTAAACCAGTACATAATGACATTCACCCTCCTTCTCAGACAGCTCGCATGAGGGGACTTAATTTCAAATTGAGGATGGTTGCAGGAAGATGTTCGGAGGTTTGTCATCAGCCAGTGCGTGATTGATTGTTAGAACAAACTCTTGTTGTTGTGGAAGTGGGTAGTTTGAATTAATTCAAAGTTTGAATTAATTCAAGGAGGAACTAGACAAATTATTGGAGGGAATGGACAGGTGATGGGGAAGTGTTTTTTTTTTTTTTTTTGAGTGATGCTTTATAAGCTTACTTTCTTGCATCCTATGGCACTGCTATTACTAATACTATAATAATAGTAGTAATTGGACACAACCAACCACCCCATGCGATTGGTGCCAGTACCCATCACAAGGCAGAATAAATCCCATAAAAGGAGGAAAAAAGTTATTAATAATTATTAATAATAATATAGAAACATTGAAGAGAAGGGGGTGGGTAAACTAAATTGGGAGTAAACTAAACTTATATATATATATCTTGTATATATTTTTTAACAGTCTCTAATCTAATTTACGTATGCATACTCCATAGATATCTATAGATTTAACGAGTTATTCATTACTCTTTACTAGTGCTAATGTATATAGTCTTACATAATATACTATACATTAAATTATAGTTTTAGTGTATATATTGCTCTAGCAGTGGCACTTTACCACATTGTATGGGATTGCTGCATTATCTATATCTATAAATTTCTCACACACACACACACACACACACGCACGCATATATAATGTAAATTAAGTTACATATGCAAATTAAAATAGGTTAGCAGAATGAATAAGCCCTGCAACAAATGATTGCAACAACCAGTACCTAAATATAGAACATTGTAGTGAACAGAGTTTGGGGGGAGACTTAGTTAAGAGTAAGAGTGCTGTGGAAGTGCTGTACCTAAAAATTTTTGGATATTTTAAATAGAAAGCCAGTAGTACAAAATATGAACCACGTGTAAACAAATTTAGACCGATGCCCCCTGAAAACACAAGAAAAATAATGTGAAGTATCATAAATTTGATACAGTAAACCAAAGACAGAAAACTGACCAATAAATGAAAAATAAAAACAGTGTAGCCATTGAATTTCATCTCCTGGGAATGCCACAGAATAAACAGTCTTGGAATCGCTGCATCAAGCAGAAAATAATAACATGCTATCAGTTCACTGATGCAATAGATTTGCACAGTAATGACCCTTATGTTAATAGTGGAAAATGATGCAAGGTAGTAGTATTGGCAAATCATACAAGAAATCAAGTTTATACAGCATAGGCAAAAAAAAACCCCTAATATTTCCTGTTTCACCTCTCCATTCCATCCAACAATTTTTCTAGTTCTTCCTTGAATTTATTCAAACTACCCACTTCTACAACACCATATGGGAATTTGTACAAACCATTAACCATCCTCTGGCTGAAGGTCAATATATGCACATCCCACTACCCTTCCTTAGTTTGAGTTTAGGCCCCTTCATGTGTTGTCTGAGCAAAAGGAAGGATTCCATCAGGAGGTCAGTATTAACAACCCTGCCACCCTTTGTATTGTCTGCAAACTTTGACATTAAGCTTGATATACCTTCATCAATATCATCGATAAATATACAAAACAACAATGGGTCCAACACCGAACCCTGAGGGATCCACTAATAACATTAGTCCATGTAGAGCAGTACTCATTGACTACCACTGTCTGTCTTCTCCCACTCAACCATCCTTTTATCCATTGTAGCTAGGGCTTACAATACCGGTCAAAATCTTAATACCGGTATTTCGGTATTTTTAATTTATGAAACCGGGATACCGGTATTCCAAAAACAAACGTTTTTCTCAATTCATGTTTTAAATAAGCTTTTATTGCAATAATAAATATTCTGAAAAATATCATTAAAATACAGTTATTCTAAAAACAAAAAAATACATATTGTTACTGCAAAGTTTAGTTATGTTTAAGCATCCACACTACCTGTCCGAATAAAGTGAGCTCTTAAGAAACATAGTCAATCAATAGTACGATCATTTAAAATGGATCTAATTTTGGTACATACAGTATTTGATTAGCGGCATTATTTGATTTGATTAGCGGCAAAAACGCTCTTTCGGATTCTATTCTGGTACTATTGTACTGAGATAATTGTAGACAATCTCAGTCCATATTTTCTAGGCTTTGAACATTTTTAGCAAAAATTAATTAAATAGAAAGTATTTAATTAATTTCTGACTCAAGTTCATCTTTTAAAATCTCATTAGAGTCAGGCAACTTCTTATTTTTGGAAAGAATTTGCAGAACACTGATGTTCTTTTCCATGTTGGTTTTCCATGGTTGAATTATGTTCATCATTTTCTGAAGGAGAAAGATCTTTACTGAGTCTGGGAGAGAGCAAAGAGTGGGGATAAGAAATAAAGAAGAGAGCAAAGAGTGCAGTTAAGGAATTCTTCACATATATAAATGCAAAGAACAGAAGGACAAATCAGATTGGACCCTTATGTAATGGATGTCGGATAGTATTAGATAACATAGCTGAAGTTGCAGATGAACTCAAAAGTTACTATGCATCGATATTTACGTTAAAAAAACCCTTTGTGTCAATGAGATATTATGGAAGTGAAGTTGAAAAAAATGTAATTAATGATGTTCAAATTTCAAATGATTATTTAATGAGAACTTTTGCACCTACAGGCAAGTAAGGCTCCTGTGGTTGATGGCATATACCATATAATCTTAAAGGAGGCGGCAAGTGAGTGCATTGAACCATTAAAGCTAGTTATGAGAGCATCACTGGATAGGAGAGATTTTGTTGAATTGGTGTAAATAGGAACATAAAGGCGGTTCTAGGAGTGTAACAGAAAATTACCGACCGGCCAGTCTAACTTCAGTAGTAGTAGTAGTGGCATGTGATGCAAGAAAGCAAGTGTATGAGCTTATGCAGCATCAGCCAAAAAAAAAAAAAAAAAAAAAATCACACCATTCCCTCCAAATGCCTGTCCAGTTCCTCAAATTTATTCAACCTATCAACTTCCACAACGACAGATGGAAGTTTGTTCCAGCAGTTAACCACCCGCTGGCTAAAGGCAAATTTCCGCACATCTATTCTACATCTGTCTTTTCTTAATTTGAATTTATGCCCCCTTAGGTTCGTAATCTGAACAAGTGGAAGGATCCCATCAGAATTCAGCATGCTCAACCCATTCAAGGCCTTATACACCTCAATTAGATCACCGTGCAGGTGCCTAGTCTCCAGCCACTGCAATTTGCAGAACTTAAGCCTCCCTTGGTAAGAGGATCCCTTCATTCCCCTCACCAATCTTGTTGCCCTTCTCTGTACACGCTCAAGTAAATCTACATCCTTCCTAAAATGAGGCCTCCAGACCTGTACGCAGTATTCAAGGCGTGGCCTGACCATTGCCTTATACAGAGGGACAATCACCTCCTTCTCCCTTCTAGCAAAATTCCTATATATCATTGACAAAACCCCATGACCTGCTCTGGCAGCCTGTCTGCATTGCCTAGAAAACTTCATATCTGACTGCACAATTACTCCCAGGTCTTTTTCATTTTCTACCACCTTAAGTGTAGTACCACACAGTTGGTATCTTTCTCTGGGGTTACTTCTACCCATATGCAGTAGTTTGCATTTGTCAAAGTTAAACTTCAGTTGCCACTTCTTAGCCCATCTGCCCAAATTATCTAGATCCTGTTGCAGTAGCACACTGCCATTACTGTCATTAACAACCCTGCCAACCTTTGTATCATCTGCAAACTTCGACATTAAGCCTGATATACCTTCATCAATATCATTGATAAATATACAAAACAACAGTGGACCTAACACCAAACCCTGTGGGACTCCACTAATAACATTAGTCCAAGAAGAGCAGCACCCATTGATTATCACCCTCTGTCTTCTCCCACTTAACCATCCTTTTATCCATTGTAGCAACTTACCCTTAATACTATTCTGCTCCAATTTGTACAATATCTTCCATGCGCAACAGTAGTAGGGAAAATCATGGAGGCAATGATCATTTAGATGGAAATGGAATTCTGTAGGATACACAGCATGGTTTTGTAAAGGGAAAATCGTGCTTAACAAATCTGGTTAGCCATTTTGACAGGTCACTTGTGAGCTGGATTTAGGGAATAATTTTGACATTGTTTATTTGGATTTCAGCAAAGCATTTGACTCAGTCCCACATGAGTGGTTACTTTATAAGTTGGAGCAGTCTGGAATCATAGGGAAAATCCCTAGATGGATAGCACGATGGCTTGAAGGCACCAGGCAGAGGGTTGCGATAAATGGTTATTCCTCAGATTGGGTTAATGTAAGTAGTGGGGTTCCCCAAGGATTAGTATTGGGACCACTGTTGTTTTTGATTATCTTAAATTACATCGATGGAGGGTGTGAGGTCTAAACCTTTAGATGATGTAAAGATCAGTAGAGTAGTTAATGATCACCACCAAGCAGAGCTTTTTCGGAGTGACCTAGATAGACTTCCGAGATGGTCAGAAAAGTGGCAGCTATGCTTTAATTCAGCAAAATGCAAGGTCTTACACCTGGGGAACAGCAACCCCAAAATAACTTATACACTTGGTGGAGTTGAACTAAAGTCAGTAGTGGAGGAGTTACGATACGGTCAGACACGAAGTTGTCCGAGAATTGTGGACATGTTGCATGGTATCCTATCGATGATTTATCAAACACTTGCTGGTAGAGATAACGACGTCATAACGACATAAAGGTGATTTTATAACCTTTATGTGATTAAATTATAAACAATTATTTTTTTAAAAATTAGTACTGAAAAACCGTTTTTTTTTTTGTATCAATACCGGTATTTCAATACTGGAAAAAAATGACCGGGATACCAGTATTTGAGATCCTGGGATCCCGGTATTGTAAGCCCTAATTGTAGTAACTTGCCCTTAATGCCATACTGCTCCAGTTTGCACAGTAGTCTTCCATGAGCAACAGTATCAAAAGATTTCTTGAAATCCAAGTATATGATATCAAAATTATTTTTTGCATCCAGTTCCTTTGTGACCACATCATAGTATCCAATCAAATTGGTCAGAGAAGACTTCCCTTTGACAAACCCATGCTGTCTGAATTATTGCTGCAGTCTAGTCTAAATGATCCTGAAATGCTTCTTTAACCAGTGACTCCATTATTTTTCCTGGAATAGAAGTCAAACTAACAAGTCTGTAATTACTTGTGTCATCCTTTGATCCCCTCCCCTTGTGAATTGGAGATAAATTTGCAAATCTCCAGTCCATGGGAACTTCCCCCGATTTCAAGGATGCTCTAATAATTATGGCCAAGGGTTTGGTTACTTCCTTTGCTTCCTCCTTTAATATAACTGGATGGATCCCATCCACCCCATGTGCCTTTTTTATGTTTAACTTCAACACTTTCTCTTCCACTTTTATCTCAGTTATTACAAAATCATTTAACTCCCTGTTACAGTTTGATAAACATCTGGCCCTCTCTGCCTTGAATAACTCCTCGTGTGAATGAGATGCAAAATACTCATTTAGTTTGGCAGCTATTTGAGAATGATCATCTAGAGTCAAACCGTTGATATCAAGTGGACCAATCTGATTCATTCCCTTACTTTTAGAGTTTATATAAGTAAAGAAGTCTTTGCTGTTTTTATTTGCATTCTTTGCCAAAATTTTTCATAATCTGCCTTTGCTTGTCTAACCTTCTTTGTGACTTGATTACAGACTAGTTTGTATCTACCATAGGCTTTTGTTTTGCCTGACGATTTATGTGCATCCCATGCATTTTTTTTCTCTGCCACATGTCTCATTAGTTCATCTGATATCCATTTGGGCCTGAACCTAAAGCAGTATTTCTTAGTGGAAACAAAAAGCCTAGTAGTTTCCAAGATTGCATTCCTTGAATGCTTCCCATGTAGAACTTGCTGTTGATAACATCATCAGTTGGTCCCACTGTATAGAACCTAAAAAAATCTCTGAAAACACTGCAGTTGTCTTTACGAAGGCAAAAGCCCTTCCCTTTACCCTTGATGGTAGTTACATCTTTAAGTGAATCCCACATCAGTACACTGTGATGATTGCTACCTAGTGGTTCCTTTATCTGTAAATTCTTAATGCATGAATAATCACTGCTGATAATCAGATCAAGAGTGTTACTCTCTCTCTTTCTCTCTTGTTGCCTCTCTAACGTGCTGCTGTAGAATCTGTACAATCATCCAATAAATCTACAAAAACCTTGCTAGTGTGTGAGTGACCAATCCACAAGTTCCAGTCTATATCTGGGAAGTTAAAATCCCCTATTATAAGACATTCTGATTTACTGGCCCACTCTATTTCTCTGTATAATTGTTCATTGTACTTATCAGAGTCATTAGGCCTATAACAAACTCCTATCCTCATTTTTGCTTTCCCAGTGCTTATGTCACACCAAAATGACTCAACATTGCACTGTCCATCTTTGTCAACTGGATGCCTTCCTTAGATTTTGTGTTTTTTAACTGAGTTATGCTGTTTTCTAACAGCATAACTCCTCCTCCCTTCCTATCCTGGCTATCCTTTCTGTACCCATGGTACTCTCCAAATTCCAATTCTGCATCCCTTATATCTGAGTGGCACCAAGTCTCTGATATCCCAACACTATTTATCTTGGATGTGTGGGTGCCTCTGTAGCCAGGTGAGCAGGAGCAGCAGTGCGTAGCACACGCTTCTTGATTAGACTGGGGTTCGAGCCTGTGCCCACCAAATACAGAGGCTGCGGAAAGGTCAGGGAATGACCACTGCATATCTCCCTGGAGTAATATGGCCTTAGCTGCTAATGCTCCTAAAAACTAAATAACAAACAACAAACAAACAAACAAACCTTGGATGTCTTAACCAGCACTTCAAATTCATCAAATTTGTTTACTACAGTTGGTCGTCGACTTACGACCGACTTCTGTTCTGACTGACAGGTCGTAAGTCGATCTGGTCGTATGTCGGCCATATATTTACAGTATTTTTAGTTAACAGGATTTTTTAACCTTTCTAATCTTTTTATTATCTTTATAATTTATTTTTATAATCTTTTAAATTTTTATCATTTTTATTTTTCATTTTAAATACAGTAATGTTTTCATCTTTTATTTAGCGATACTGTACATACCTTCATTTCTACGCCTAGGCTATCTCTCTCTCTCTGAGGTTAAATTCAAATGTTCTCTACATTTTAATTGGTTTTTTGTTCATACTGTTTATAAAAAAACAAAACTACAATCTATAATTATATTGTGCATAATGTGAAAAATAATACTGTACATAATGTACTGTAAACACAAAAATACAATCTAAAATTAATGTAAAAATTAATACAAATGAAATTTACAAAATCAATTTTTAATCTTTGCTTGTGCTGGGTTGTGCATCGTCAGGGTCGTGTTCTTTGGTTGAGGTAGGAGTTGTTTATTTATAAGAGACATTATGCAAAGCAAATCTTTTTTTAAAACGCTTAAACCACCCAGTACTAGCCTGAAAATCTTCTGCTAATCGTCTCCGGCGCATGATTTTAAACTCTGAAACAAACTTCTAGCCTTTGCTTGCACTGTGTGAAAGACTCATGGGTGTATTTTTTTATATTAAATCTTCCATCCACACAAACAACAATTTCTCCATTTCATGGATGGGTTCCTGTCGTTTGGTTAAAATTGTAGACTTAATAGGTGTAGAACCTTTCACAGCGTCCCGAATTTTTTCTTTGTCCTTAAGTATCATCAATACCGTGGAATGTGATAACTTCAAGTCGTGCTATCATATTCACTTTCTTTTCGCCTTCATACTGCTGGATAATTTTCATTTTCCACTCTAAATCAATAGTTTTTCTTGATTTCTTAGCTGGCGTATATGTAGATGAAGGCATTTTCCTTTTACTAAACATTTTATGCGTATTTCAGTAGAATTTTAATTAATACACCACACGCAACAGATGCTTGAAAGCGACTGGGTGTATGTGAGAGAGAGAGAGAGAGAGAGAGAGAGAGAGAGAGAGAGAGAGAGAGAGAGAGAGACTGAGTGTATGTGCCTGGTGCTGTCCTCAGGCCTCCCGTCATCGATGTGCCTCCTCACCTGGGTTATGGGTGTCCTCAGTAGTGACTTCTTTTATTATTATTTTTTTTGTGGTCGTAAATCGCATAGGTTGTAAGTCGATGACCAAGTGTATACTCCTAGTATTTATTTACATGCAAGGATACATGCACCTGTTCTTTCTCTTAATAAGAACAGGTGCATGTATCCAGCCCATGTATTTACTTGTTTTATAACCCACAGCAGTTCCTGAAATCCTCAGCAATTGGCTTTCTGGGCTGCTGCTTGTTCCAGTAGAGGCAGTGCAAGAAACATTTACAACTCTGCCTTCGGCTACTGTTAACCTATTAGTCTGTGAATCCCCCCAAGCTAATTAGGTGTTTTCTGATCCACCTAACATTGCTTCGATAGTATCAGGAAATATTTTTGTGCCCTTTCTATTTAAGTCTATCCCATCCCTGTAGAAGCAATCTCTGCTGTTAAGAAGCACACCACGCTGAGAAAAATTCTACCCCATGAGCCCTGCACAATCTATCCAGGCCGAATTGATTGACGAGGCTCTCATCATATACTCACTCCTGTTGTGTCTGGGCAGAATCGCAAACACTTTTAAATTTAACCCTAACTCGCGACCTTTTTTCAGCATTGAAAAAAGGTCATAGAGAAAAAATGGTCATAGAGAATACGATGCGTGCTTCTTACTGATCTGCCAGTTGCCTTACTGTTATATGAAAATCTTCTCATGATTACAGAAGTAGTGTGGTTTCTGTGTTGAGAGCAGTGGTTAGAGCTCCAGAAGTGCTGATTTTTGTGATTGAGCTAAGTCCATCTGTAAACACTCTAAACACCACCTGCAAACTGTGCTATAATGAAGCATAGATTCACCATTAGCCTCAACATTTCATGTGCTTCAGCTGATATTTTCTTGAAATTTAAACAAAATTTGAGAGCAGCATACTGTTCCTCACATGTCACGTTTATCGTTATATAGGCCAAACTGAACAGGCATAAACTTGACTTACCACCAAGGTCATGCTGTGTACATGAGTCAGCTGTCTAGTTTCTATGTGATGCAGCTTGGTTTGGTCTTAACTTCCACAGTTCAGCTGGAAATAGCAATTGTTCACAAAAAATTATGATCATTCTTTATTGAAAAGCTCTTGTATTTAGGAAAGTAGAAAACATTTGAAATTTTCAACCATTGATTAATGGCCATTCCCTTCCTTTGTTATTCATTGTGATTCCTTTAACTGCCACTGTTGCTGGATTAAGGAATCACAACTGGAGAAATTGGAAGGTTCTCAGTAACAGCTGCCGCTTACATTTATTTAACTAAAGAGGATATTGTATAAATATTTAAATTTAACTACATAAATGGGACAATTATATTAATTAAAGGAATTGCACTAATTCTGTTAAACAACTTTCCTAAATTATAGGCTTATTGTACCTATTAAAAAATACTGTTCAAGGTTTAGACCTAAATGGATGTCAGATGAACTAATGAGACTTGTGGCAGAGAAGAAAAATGTGTGGGATGCATATAAATTATCAGGCACAGAAGCCTATGCTAGATATAAGCTAGTCTGTAATCAAGTCATAAAGGAGGTTAGGCAAGCGAAGGCAGATTGTGAGAAATCATTGGCAAAGGATGCAAAGAAAAACAGCAAAAAATTCTTTACTTATATCAACTCTAGAAGTAAGGTGATGAATCAGATTGGTTTACTTGATATTAATGGTTTGACTGTTGATGAAACTGCTCAGATAGCTGACAAACTGAGTATTTTGCATCTATATTCACACATGAAAAATTCTGTAGGGAAGTGGAGGCAGAAGCTAATTAAACTCTAACAGGGAGCTAAATTATTTTGTAATAACTGAGAGCAAAGTTGAGGAGAAATTGTTGAAGTTAAACATAAGAAAGGCACTTGAGGCTGATGGGATCTATCCAGTTATATTAAAGGAGGCAACAAAGGAAGTAAGCAAACTCTTAGCCATAATTATGAGTGCATCCTTGGGCTCAGGGGAGGTCCCTATAGACTGGGGATGTGCAAATGTATCCCCAATTCACAAAGCTGGATAAAGGGGTGACACGAGTAATTACAGACCTCCTAGTTTAACTTCTGCTCCGGGTGAATATAATTGTCACTGGTTAATGATGCATTGCAGGATCATCTAGACAAGACTGCAGTAATAATTGAGATAGCATGAGTTCGATAAAGTGAAGTCTTGTCTGACCAATTTAATTGGATATGATGTGAACAGAAATTAACTGGATGCAAAAAATAAATTTTGATATTATATACAGGCAACCCATGTATATTGCGGTACTTCTACATGTGTGTCAGAGGCAAAGGGCACAAAAAGTGATATTGTACATATTGTCACTAATGAAATTAAGAATAGGAGACTGGCAGAATTTACTTAACAAGTACAGGTCAACGTTGAAAAAAAGCCGTGAGTTAGGGTTGAATTTGAAAGTGTCTGCAATTCTGCCCAGACACGATAGGAGGGAGTATATGATGAGAGCCTTGTCGATCAGTTTGACCCTGGAGAGATTATGCACGGCTCAAGAGGTAGTATTTTTCTCAGCCTGGTCTGTGCTTGTTAACAGGAGAGACTGCTTCTACAGGGATGGGATACACTTAAATAGAAAGGGTGCAAGAATATTTGCTGATGATATCAAGGCAGTGTTAGGTGGGTGGGAAAACTGCTAGCTTGGGGGGGAGATACATGGACTAATAGATTAACAGTAGCCGCTGGCAGAGATGAAAGTGATTCTTGCACTGCTTCTATTGGAATGAAGAGCAGCCTGGAAAACAAGGCTGCTGTTCATTCCAGGCTGCTGCAGCCTGGAAAACAAAGTGTAGGGGATTCCAGACACTGCTGGAAGTAATTGAGGAACAGGTAAATACATTGGCTGTGATAGGGTAACTAAGAATAGCAACAGGTGCATGTATACTTCCATGTATAGCAATGCTAGGAGTTTGGTAAATAAATTTGATCAATTTGAAGTGTTTGTGAAAACATCAAAGGCAGATATTTTTGGAATATCAGAGATGTGGTGTCACACAGTTATAAGGAATGCAGAATTGGAATTTTGGGAGTACAGTGTGTACAGGAAGGATAGAAACGAAGGAGGGGTTATTCTATTAGTTAAGAAACATAAGTCGAGTCAATTTGGTGTGACATAAGCACTGGGAAAGCAAAATTGAGAGTAGGAGTGTGTTATAGGCCTAATATGACTCTGATGAGTATAATAAACAACTTTTTGTAAGATAATAAGAGAAGTTTACCTCAATATGATACGTAGAACACTTCTGTATGATACTTTCCAGAAATTAAAACGAAAACAATTAAAAAATTGAAAATGTTACATTACTGTAAGAAATAATTAACAATAATTAAAAATCATATGAACACAATCCTTGTCCCCACATGTAAATAGCATTATAAAACTCTTTAGACAGGTGATATAATTTGGGATTAAGAACTATGATACACTATTTAATAACCTTAAGGACTATAGACTTTGCGGTAATGATAATTTATTCTCACTAGTCATTACCTTGTTATATATGAATGTAAACGTTGAATACACAGATGTTCTATATTCGTGTCAGGTATATTCGTGTGAGATGGCACCTGGGATTTCTCCCATCTCTGCTCACAGATTGGGATATGCTAAATAATAACTCAATACTAATTAATTATACGAAGCTTCGTATTAAGGAAATTTTTCACTTAAACTCTTAGCTGGATCCAACTATATCACTTTTTGAGATAAAACAAACAAATTTTTGGTTTGCCACTGGGATTAAGCCTGAGCGGCCTAATATCGGAGATCTATCTCTCAACAATTGAACGTATACATTTGATGCCTTTTCTACCCTGTATGACACACTATCCAAGACATTTTACATTTGTTTAATAATATTCATTCTAGACTCAAATTTACATTGGAGAGGGAGAATATGAATACTAAGTCATTCAATTTTCTAAATCTCAGTGCTGATGGGATTCTTCCTCTTGCTCAGAATAATCGCCTGAGAGGGCATAAATTCAAATTGAGACGGTTGTAGGATTGATGTGTGGAAGTTTGCCTTTAGCCAGCGGGTGGTTGATTGCTGGAACAAACTTCCATCTGTCGTAGAAGTTGATAGCTTAAATAGATTCAAGGCAGAACTTGACAAACATTTGGAGCGAGTGGATGGGTGAAATAAGCGTTTTTTTTTTTTTTTTGGCTGTTGCTATATTAGCTTGCTTTCTTGCATCATGTGCCTTTGCTAATGCTATTGCTAAATTTCACGCTTACTCGGGACACAAATAAAATCCAATTTAACATCTACCGTAAACCTACAAACACCGGTATGCTTCTGCATTATAACATCTATCACCTGTTTTGCAAAAGATCGATTATCTTTAATCAATTTCTCAATGCTTTGGACTCTGCTTTGGGCTCAGAAATACAAATATTAGCCAGGAGATTCTTAAATAGGGGTTACCCTCTTGCTACAGCAGACAGAATTAGGGTACAAGCTAAGAGTAGAATACAAAAAAATACACCAACCAAGAATAGTAATATCAAAAATTTCTTTTTCTGTCCCATATGTTGAACAGTGGCACAAGTAACTTAACAGATTTTTTAAAGATACTGAATTTAAAATTGTAGCCAGGCTAATACGGAAATTGCACACTATACTGAACAATTGCTCAGTCCTTTCCTCGTTCACAACACAAATAAATGACCTAGTATACGTTTCTTGTGGTGATTGCGACTTGTCTTATCAGGGTTCTATGCGGTTTCCTCTGAATTTTCGTGTTAATCAACACGCGGCCTCAGTTCATGCTTCTTGTTCAGCAGCGTCAGAATTAGCTTTTCATGCTGTTAATGAAAAACATACTTTTTTATTTAATGAGGCCAAAATACTCAGTGTCCATCGTAATTATATGAGACTGTTAATTGCAGAAACCGTCAAAATTAAACTACATGAGAATTCTGTTAATGTTCACTGGCCATATCTAACTTCTGACTCGTGGTCCTATACATGCATGCGCGAAGACAAGTAATCCCTATTTAAGTTCCATGCTCACCCCTATTCCGTAATTTTCATTCCTGTGATCACAACATACAGTTGAAAAGCATTGTCAGCTTTAGGGAGGAAAATCATTTTGTAATTTTTTCATTAAATTAATTTTTGACTTAATTTTTAATCCCGTTAAATTGATTTTTAATTGTGTTCATTTGATTTTTAATTATTGTTAATTATTTCTTACTGTAATGTAATATTTTCAATTTTTTAATTGTTTTCGTTTTCATTTCTGGAGAGTATCATACGGAAGTATTCTACGTATCATATTGAGGTAAACTTCTCTTATTCTTTTAAAAATATCGTTATCAATGTAGAATGTATTGAGCATTATAGCTGTGGTTCATACTTTATAATAAACAACTGTAAAGAGAAATAAGAGTGGACCAGTAAATCTGAGTATCTTATAATGGGTAATTTTAATTTCCCAGATACTGACTGGAATTTGCGGATTGGACACTCGCACACTAGCAAGGCTTTTAGTTTCTATAGTTTATTTTTAGCTTCTGTTCCAGGGAAATTAATTGAGTCACTGGTTAAAGAAGCACTGCACGATCATCTAGACAAGACTTCAGTTATAGCTCGGACACAGCATGGGTTTGTTAAGGGGAAGTCTTGTCTAACTAATTTCATTGGATACTATGATGTTTTCACAAAGGAACTGGATGCAAAGAATAATTTTGATATTATATATTTGGATCTTAGAAAGGCTTTTGATACTGTTGCACATGGAAGACTGCAGCACAAATTGGAGAAGTGTGGCACTGGAGGCAAATTGCTGCTATGGATAAAGGGATGGTTGAGTAGGAGAAGGCAGAGAGTGGTAATCAACGGACACTGCTCTTCGTGAACTAATGTTTTTAGTGGAGTTCCCCAGGGTTCAGTGTTGGGTCCATTGGTGTTTTCTGTATTTATTAATGATATTGATGATGGTATATCAGGCTTAATGTTCAAGTTTGCAGATGATGCAAAGGTCGGGAGGGTTGTTAATGACAGTAATGACACTACGCTGCTGCAACAGGATCTAGAAAAGTTGAGCAGATGGGCTGAGAGATATCGCAACTGAAGTTTAATATTGACAAATGTAAAGTACTGTATATGGGAAGCAGTAACCCCAGAGTAACGTACCAACTGTGTGGTACTACACCGACAGTGATAGAGAATGAAAAGGACCTGGGGGTAATTGTGCAGGCAGACAGACAGGGCGCCTCCGTAGCCAGGTGAGAAGGAGCAGCAGTGCGTAGCACGTTTCTTGATTAGACCGGGGTTTGAGCCTGTCACCACCAAATACGGAGGATGCAGAAGGGTCAGGGAATGACCACTGCATATCCTGGAGCAATATGGCCTTAGTTGCTAATGCTCCTAAAAACCAAAACAACAACAACAACAACAGCAGGCAGACAGGCTGCCAGAGGTCATGGGGTCTTTTCAGTGATATACAGGAATTTTGCAAGCAGGGATAAAAAAGATGTGTTATCCCCTTGTATAAGGTCAGGACACATCTCGAGTCCTGCATACCGGTCTGAAAGCCTCATTTTAAGAAGGATGTAGAGATGCTGAAACGAGTACAGAGAACTGCAACAAGATTAGTGAATGGAGCAAAGGGTTTCTCTTACGAAGAAAGGCTTAAGTTTTGCAAGTTAGTGTCTGGTGACTAGGCACCTCCGAGGTGATCTGATTCATGTTATAAAGCCTTAAATGGTTTGAACATGCTGAATGCTGATGGAATTCTTCCTCTTTTCAGAATAATTGCCTGAGGGGGCATAAATTCAAATTGAGGAAAGACAGTTGTAGGATAAATGTTTGTCTAATTCTGCCTTCAATCTGTTTAAGCTATCAACAACCACAATGGCAGATGGAAGTTTGTTCCAGCAATCAACCATCCGCTGGCTAAAACAAACTTTTCCACACATCTATCCTTCAACTGTCTTTCCTCAATTTGAATTTATGCCCTCTCAGGTGATTATTCTAGTAAGAGGAAAAATGCCATCAGCATTTAGCATGCTCAAGCCATTCAAGGCTTTATACACCTCAATCAGATCACCCCTCAGGTGCCTACTCTCCAGGTGCCTCTGTAGTCAGGTGGGTAGAAGCAGCAGTGTGTAGCACACGCTTCTTGATTAGACCAGGGTTCAAGCCCGTGACCACCAAATACAGAGGATGCAGAAAGGTCAGGGAATGACCACTGCATATCCCCGGAGTAATATGGCCTTAGTTGCTAATGCTCCTAAAAACCAAATAACAATAACAATACCTACTCTTCAGACAGTGTAATTTGCAAAATTACAGTCTGGAAATAATAATAAGTAAAGTCCTATCTGAGTGGCTATCACTCCAAGGACAGAAAGTTACCTAATATTTCTTCAAGATAATGCAAATCAACTCATTGTTGCTTTCTTAACTATAATGTTTGAACATGTCAATCCCAAGCTGTAATTTTTAGAAAGGACAGCAATTTTCCAAATTAGTGTCAGTTTTGAAAAAAACTACTGTCTTTGTATAAGAAGCTTTGTTTGTTTTTCAGATCTTAGTGATGAGATATCACTTTTCATGTAGAGAATGCTTCAGTGAAAAATACCTCATTAGAGTTTATTCCAAATGATGGATTGCATCACTGTCACTGCTAATACTAATAAAGACAGGTACAGTACAGTTTCATAAACCACAATGAAAAGAAAGGCAGGAAATCTTAACCTGGCCACTGGTTTAAATAGATGTCAGAGTTTCTGATTGATTGTATTCGTGTATCTTCTGGAACTTCTTGGTTGAAGTTGTTAATGTTACTCTTCACTTTACAGCTGGTCGTAGTACTAGCAGTAGTGAGAGTTAAACACTTTAGCAGATCTATCTTTTAAAGGTTTGCAGCCATTTTTATTCTATGCAGAACCAGTTATTCTAAGATGTTGATTGTATTTGTTAATCCTAAAATAGGTACAGAGTCAAAAGCCTTGGCTAAATTAATATACAAGTTGTGGTTATTAAATAACAAGGCTGCATGCATAGCCACTACACACTAAGCATCACCTGTGAAACAAAGACATAATAGTTGTCCTTGAACTTTTCCATAATCGTCTGCCAAGTCATGTTCCAACATGCTCATTCTCCTTGCAGTGAGACAGATTTTCATTACCTTGTGTTTTGCAGTTTGTCAGAAAAACGACAGACAAAAGAATCAAATAACAAATCAACCCCAATTTTTACTAAAATTAAAGAAAACATCAACTGAAAGTTGAGTTGTTACATCAAGTTTATGGAGATGATACTCTGTCAAGAGCTTGCATGTTTCAATGGCATAAAAGATTTTTAGAAGGAAGAGAGAATGTGGAAGATAGTGAAAGACTAGGCCATTCGATATCCATGAAAACTATGAAAATTGGATCGGGTAGAGGTATTGATTAAAAGTATTGATTATTTTGGTAAATAAATTTGATGAATTTGAGGTATTGCTCAAAACATCAAAGGCAGATATTGTTGGGATATCAGAGACGTGGTGTCACACATATAAGGAATGCGGAACTGGAATTTGGGGAATACAATGTGTATAGAAAGGATAGACAGGACAGGAGGGGAGGAGGGGTTATGCTATTAGTTAAGAAACACATAAAATCCAAGGAAGTGAAGCCAGTCAACATCGATGGACAGGGCAGTGTCGAGTCAGTTTGGTGTGACATAAGCATAGGGAAATCAAAATTGAGAGTAGGAGTGTGCTATAGGCCTAATGACTCTGATGAGTATAATAAGATATTGTACAGGGAAATGGAGTGGGCCAGTAAATCAGAGAGTCTTATAATGGGGGATTTTAATTTCCCAGATATTGACTGGAATTTGGGGGCTGGTTACTCACACACTAGCCAGGCTTTTGTGGATTTCTTGGATGATTGTTTTCTACATCAGCATGTTCGTGAGGCAACAAGAGGGAGCAATACTCTTGATCTGATTATCAGTAGTGATTCTTCATGCATTAAGAATCTGCAGATAAATGAACCACTAGGTGGCAGTGATCACAGTGTGTTGAAGTGGGATTTACTCAAGGAGGTAACTACCATCAGAGGTAAAGGGAAGGGTTTTTGTTTTCGTAAAGGCGACTATGATGGTCTGAGACAGTATTTAAATTCTATACAGTGGGACCAACTGATGATGTTACCAACAGCAAACTCAAAATGGGAAGCATTCAAGGAACTAATCTTGGAAACTACCAGGCTTTACATACCAACTAAGAAATATTGTTCAAGGTTTAGGCCTAAATGGATGTCAGATGAACTAATGAGAAATGTGGCAGAGAAGAAAAATGCATGGAATACATACAAATTAATGGGCGACATGGAAGCCTATGATAGATATAAGTTGGTCTGTAACCAAGTCACAAAGGAGATTAGGCAGGCAAAGGCAAACTACGAAAAATCTTTGGCAAAGGATGCAAAGAAAAACAGAAAAGAGTTCTTTACCTATTTAAACTCAAGAAGGAAAGGGATGAATCAGATTGGTCCACTGGATATTGATGGTTCAACAGTTGAGGATCCTGCTCAGGTGGCTAACAATCTAAACGAGTATTTTGCATCTACATTCACGCATGAGGAGTTATTCAGGAAGGAGAATGACGTAGGTAAAGTAGACATTGGCAGTGAGCTGGATGATTTTGTAATAACTGAGAGGAAAGTGGAGGAGAGATTGTTGAGGATAAACATAAAAAAGGCACCTGGGGTGGATGGGATCTATCCAGTTATATTAAAGGAGGCAGCAAAGGAAGTAAGCAAACCCCTGGCCATAATTATGAGAGCTTCTTTGGACTCAGGGGAGGGACCCATAGACTGGAGATGTGCAAATGTGACCCCAATTCACAAAGGAGGACCAGTGCCTCCATTAATTTTCCTGTTCCAGGAAAATTAATGGAGGCACTGGTTAAAGAAGCACTGCAGGATCATATAGACAAGAATTCAATGCCTGACCAATTTGATTGGATACTATGATGTAGTCACAAAAGAACTGGATGCAGGGAATAACTTTGATATTATATATTTGGATCTTAGAAAGGCTTTTGATACTGCTCCACATGGAAGACTGCTGCACAGATTGGAGCAGTGTGGCATTGGAGGCAAATTGCTGCTGTGGATAAGGGGATGGTTGAGTGGCAGAAGACAGAGAGTGGTAATCAGTGGACACTGCTCAACGTGGACTAATGTTATTAGTGGAGTTTCTCAGGGTTCAGTGTTGGGTCCGTTGTTGTTTTCGGTGTTTATGAATGATATTGATGATGGGATATCAAGTTTAATGTCCAAGTTTTCAGATGATACAAAGGTAGGCAGGGTTGTTAAGGACACTATGACGCTATGCTGCTGCAACAGGATCTGGAAAGGTTGAACAGATGGGCTGAGAGGTGGCAAATGAAGTTTAACATTGACAAATGTAAAGTACTACATATGGGAAACAGTAACTCCAGAGCAACGTATCAACTCTGCTGTACTACACTGACAGTGGTGGAGAATGAAAAGGACCTTGCGGTAATTGTGCAGGCAGATATGAAGTTCTCTGAGCAGTGCAGATGAGCTGCAAGAGTAGCTCATGGTGTCTTGTCAATGATATACAGGAATTTTTCTAGCAGGGATAAGGAGGTGATTATTTCCTTGTTTAAGGCAATGGTTAGGCCACATCTTGAGTACTGTATACAGGTCTGGAAGCCTCATTTCAAGAAGGATGCAGAGCTGCTGGAACGGGTACAGAGAAGGGCAACAAGATTAGTGAATGGAACAAAGGGTTGCTCTTACGAAGAAAGGCTTAAGTTTTGCAAATTACAGAGTCTGGAGACTAGGCACCGGCGAGGTGATCTGATAGAGGTGTATAAGGCTTTGAATGGTTTGAGCATGCTCAATGCTGATGGGATTCTTCCTCTTGCTCAGAATAATCACCTCAGAGGGCATAAATTCAAATTGAGGAAGGGCGGATGTCGGATAGACGTGCGTAAATTTGCCTTTGGCCAGCGGGTGGTTGGCTGGTGGAACCGACTTCCATCACTTGTTGTTGAAGTTGATAGCCTAAACAAATTTAAGGCTCAACTGGACAGGTATTTCGAACGAACGGAGGGGTGAAATGGGAGTGGTGTGTTTTTTGTTTTTTTTGGCTGATGCTGAATAAGCTTGCTTTCTTGCATCATATGCCTCTACTATTGCTAATGCTAAAGTGATCATCGTTTAAGCATTAGAATGGTTGAATCAGAACTTAAATATGGACAGAAAAATGGATAAAATTTAATTGAAAATTTAGGCATGCGAGAAGTATGTGCCAAGATGGTGGCAGAAATTTTGAATGAAGATCAAAGAATGAGAAGACTCCAAATTTGTGAGGATGTTCTGAAAAAAATTGAGGATCCAGACTTTTTGAGTACTGTAATTACTTGTGATGAAACTTGATGGTTCTAGCACGACAGAGAAACTAAAAGACAGTCAATGCAATGGAAAATAAAACAATCTCCCAGACCAAAAAAAGTAATGTCAAAATCCAAAATGAAAACCATCTGCTTGTTTTCTTTGATATTAAAGGAATTATTATGGCCGAATACATCCCACCAAATCAGACTGTTAATCAGACATACTATATTGAAGTTCTGACAAAGCTGTTTGAAAAAATTCAGAGATCTGAATTTTGGGAGGATTGGTTGGATGCTCCTAGTTATGCCATTGTGGGATTACTGCTACCCATTATGTAGTACTGTACCTTGCTTTTGTCAGTGTTTAACCTCTAGCTGGTGCATACCAAAATGTCTCACTGACGACTGGTTCATCTGAGTTGTCCTTGTTACCTTGGAAATGTTTGAAATAAAGACAATCAGTAATTGAAAATTGGGCACTTATGTATTCATTATCCTGACATTATAGTGACTGTATAAGAAGAAATAATATATTTTTTAATTATTAATTTAATTAATTTTTTCTTTTAAATTAAATCAAACAGGATTTAAAAAATCACAACAGCTAGTAGATATTTTCATATGAATATAACTGCACACTGATATACATACTGTGGAATATAGTTTATGCAAAAATGGCTGGAATATATATTCAAAAGTTTTAAAATAATTTTTAAAGTTAATGTTTAAGAATGAAACATTAATAATAAAAACTTCAAAATAAGTTCTATAAGTTTTTCACTTATACACATTTATTTTAAAATGTAAACGTTTAAAGAATTTAAAAAATATATTAAATAATTTTACAACGAGATTTGCTCCCGCCACTTTCCTGCACTTCATTGAATTTTTGCAGTCAATTGCATAATATATGTGCAAATCATATTCCAAATTAATTTGCAAATGAAATGGACAATTTCGGATGTTGGATGTAATAAAGATTTACTATTTTATTTTTTAGTGTTGTGGCAATAACAGTGGCATATGTGGAATTGAGGTGCTGATGTTTGGAAATTTTTTGTCATATCAGCATCCCACTTGTGAGTGTTGTATTTTGTGTGCCAAGCTGTGCTAGGTGAATGTAGAATGCTTAATACCCAGAGCTGATTTTTTTTACAGACATATATTTCTCAAATTCCAATAAAATCGTAGATGCTGATCAAAATTCAAAACTATAGTAAAGGAATGTTAAAATTTGAGTTTAACTTTGATTTTCAAGGTTTTTTTTTTTTTTTTTTGGCATTTTGTGTACATTGATGCAGCTGATGTTAAAGTTATAGACCAATTAGCTTGTTATCCCACATCTACAAGTTACGAGAGTCATTACGAACAGATTATAAAGAATACTTGATGAGAATCAACTGAAAGAGCAAGCTGGCTTTAGGACAGGATTCTCAACTATGTATCATCTTCACATAATATCACACAGCTAATGGAGAAAGCAAATGAATATAAAATGCCATTATGCCTGGCATTTGTGGATTATGAAAAGGCATTTGACTCCATACAGCATAAGATACTGTTTTGGGCACTGGAAAGACAAGGCATGGACATTACTTACCTTATGATTTTGAAGAAAATATATGAGAACGCTACCTCCTTTATTAGACTAGACAAAGAGAGAAGCAGATTTGAGAAAGGAGTTTGACAAGGAGACACAATATCCAAAGTTGTTTACTACTGCCCTTGAAGAAGCTTTCAGAAGATTAGACTGATTGCAGAAAGTAGTCAATGTGAATGGAGAGAATCTAAACCATTTACGATTTGCAGATGACATTGTGATCATAAGCCATGATCCCTAAAAATTAGAGGACAATCTTAATCGGTTATGCACAGTTGGTAAGGATTTCGGACTAAAGATGAATATGGAAAACAAAAGTAATGATGAACAAGTATGCCACAGGAAGGGATATAATCATTGAAGGAGCAAAAATTGAAAAGGTGGATTCATATACTTAACCTTGACAAGTCAGCTGTAATAATGATAAATGGCTGGAAATCAAGAGAAGAATAAATTTTGGATGGATACCATTCAGGAAATATAGTTACATTCTGAGGAGTAATATCCAAATTTGTCTGAAACATAAATAATGAACCAATGCATACTTCCCACTATGATTTATGGGAGTCAAACTTGGGCACTCACCAAAGGAATGGAAGAGAAGTTGAAACTACACAGTGAAGGATGGAAGTGGAAGCTGAAACTACACAGCGAAGGATGGAAGTGGAAGCTGAAACTACACAGTGAAGGTGGAAGTGGAAGCAGAAATTACACAGCGAAGGATGGAAGTGGAAGCAGAAATTACACAGCGAAGGATGGAAGTGGAAACTACGCAGCGAAGGATGGAAGTGGAAACTACGCAGCGAAGGATGGAAGTGGAAACTACGCAGCGAAGGATGGAAGTGGAAGCTGAAACTACATAGCGAAGAATGGAAGAGAAGCTGAAACTACACAGCGAAGAATGGAAGAGAAGCTGAAACTACACAGCAAAGAATGAAATGAATTATATTAGGAATCAGACTGTGGGATAAGAATGGGACACATGGATTAGGCGACAAACTCAAGTAAAGGACATCGTTATCAAAAGAAATGAAATGGACTTGGGCAGGACACAAAGCTTGAAGACATGATGACAGATGGACTCAGAAAATAAAAGAATGGTACTCAAGAGGAGCTAAAAGAAAACCTGGAAGACGATGGTGATGGACAGATGAAATTCAATAGTTCATGGGCAGTAAATGGATGGCCATTGCACAAAACAGAAGGAACTGGAAAGTTTCTGGAGAGGCCTTTATCCTGCAGTGGATTGAAAATTGCTGCTGATGATGTGGCTGGCTATCAGATTTAGTTGCCATTTCTCAGCCCATCTGCCTAATTTTTCTAGCTGTTGTTGCAGCAGTGTACCCTGATTACTATCATTAAAAACACCCTGCCAACCTTCATATCATATACAAACTTAGATATGAAGCTTGATACATGTTCATTAATATTATTAATAAATGGAAGATAGTAATGGGCCCAGCATTGAACCCTGGAGTAATAAAATTAATCCAGAAAAAAGTGTAATTTTCTAATAAATTCACCCCTCTGCCAGTGTAATGTAAGAATTTCTTAATATGCTATATTTGTTGTATTGCTATTTTGTTGTGTTGTATTTATGTATATTTATAACAAACCTTGAGATCAGTCAGCAGAGAAAGGAAATTGCTGTCTCTAATCACGAAACAAAAATCTTTTTTTGATCACATTATGAGACATCAAGAGGAATATGCAGTGCCACAAATCATTCTGATTGGAAGAATCAATGGTAAGAAGAAGAATATCATGGCTGGATAATTTGAAGAAATGGATTGGCAAAACTGTGGAACAATTGTTTCATGATGATCAATTGTGGAACAATTGTTTCATGATCACCAACCTCAGATAGGACTGCAACCTATGATGATAACAATCCTATTTAATTTCTTGTTACCTTTGCATGTTCAGTACTGAATGTTTCAGCCATATCTAAGAGATGCAACTGACAAAAATAAATTTGTTTGTATTACTGTTACTTTTTTTTTTTTTGGTGGAATGTGTTAACAGTACAGAAGAACAAAAAAAAGTTATTGAATCTGTTTTCTTTATAGAGATATCATTTTTGCTAGATGAAGAATAAGATTAATAAATCTAACACTGCTTTCTCTAATTAAATTTATGTAAGTAACATGGCGCTTATTTTTGTACCCATATTTTTTCCTCCTCTTCTCTCCCAACGGCTAGAGTATAGAGTATAAATAAAGTTCTGTACTAGAGTATAAATTTCCCCACCATTAGCTCACTCTATGTGATGGTTGTATTTGTGGTGGCTCTTTCTATTAAGAATGATTAGAAAAAGTTTTAGCATCAATTGAATGGTTGAGAGTGCAGATATTATGGTTTTGAAAATACCACTCACATACTGTTTTATTGCTTTTACAAGCTTAAATCAGTTGAATAAGAAATTTTTCAGTAGCATAAAAAAAGTTGCAATAAAAAGAATGATAATGTATTCTCTAGGTAATTTATTTTTCACATTTATCTAATGAAAGCTAGATATGATTAGTTGGTTATGTTCTGCCAACCAGCAAGATTCATTTTATTCCATAACAGAATGATGTCAATAGTTTAGTATCTGTACTAAGATTCGATTTGTAATGTAATTTTGTCAAAAGTCATATCTATCCTTTACAAGCTGTGCATCACACTATAAAGAAGAGCTCACAGTTCAACCTCAAAATCACTAGATTGACCTGTAAAATATATTGGTCACCAAGGTGGATTTCTTAATAATGACGGAGACCACATTTATTGAGTCCCAGTTTAGATTTGCATAAATGTGCATACCCTTGCATACCCTTGTTAGTACCCCCCCACTAAAATTGGATAGGTAGTGCAGTGTGTATTTTAAATCTTTAATTCAATTTTGATTTCCTAATTTTCTAGCATTAATTGTAATTCAGTTTAGTATTTAAAATGTTATTTATTTTTGTCAAATTTAACCACATAATGTGTAATTGGTGTGAAGGAGGAACATATTCTTCCATCATACCTCTCAGTCATAATCTTCATCTTGCTTTTCTGTTAAAGGAAGGACACATGCAACACCAGCCAAGTAGTTAAACCTCACTGGTAAGTTCATCTTGTTCCTTAAGTTTATATTTAGAATGCACTGCAAGACAATTCCATAAATTAATAGTAAATTGGATTAAAATAAATATTATCATTGAAATCTTGTCAGAATCACAGTCCAAAGTATTTTACTGCTAATCTAACTGTTTGATTATATCTGTCAGCTTGAGTTTATATTTTCAACATTATTTCATCTATTAATATTAGGGTAAATAATTCATAGTTTTGTCAGTGAAAGAAGGTTAAACAGTTCTTCCTAGAATAGATTTACTAATTTCTAATACTCATCCACGAATCTCTTAATATCTGTATGTTATATTTATAGGATATCATTAACTGTTTCCCAGCTCTTCATTGTTTTTGTCCATTTCAGGTATAGAAAAAGGTCAAGATCTCGTTCTCACAGCTCTTCTAGTAGTCCAGAACGCAGGAGACATAAACGCAGTCTTTCTAGAGGTCGGGATCGCTTTCGGAGATCACTTAGTCGAGAAAGGCGGTCACGAACACCTGAACGCTTCAGGTGCTCTCGGTCACGAGAGAGAGAAAGGGAAAGAGAAAGAAGACTGTAAGTTAACTACATTTTTACTAGATATAATTTATAAAACATAAGGTTAGTGAAATGGAGTTGACTCCATGCTAAAAAGTAGAATGGCAGTCAAATACAAATGTTTAGAGGCAATCCAGATATTTTTTATAGCTCATATTCAGCATAAAAAAATGGGGAAAAAGGGAAAATATTCTTAAATATAACATGCACACACACACACACACCCGAGTAATCCTAAGTTTTTTAATGTATATTAGTAATGGAAAATAATACAAAAAGAGACTATACAAAAGTGATATGCTGTATATGCGGACATCCATCTATAAAATGCAATTGGATGTTGGTATAGATGTGTGAAAATTTGCTTGCATCAAGTTTTCACATCTGTACTGAGACCATCCATTTTTTTTTTTTTTCACAATTTAAATTTGTTCCTTTACATGTCATTCAAGAAAGATTATTATTTAGTTTACTCAGTCCGTTTTAAACCTTAAATGCTTCAAATAGATCTTTTTTTCAGGTGCTCAGTTTTCAGAAACTGCAAGTTTCGCAACTGAAAGAGTATCCTTTTAGTGTTAATATTTGCAATGCAGTGCATGAAAACAAAGCTTATATAACGTTAGCCAAAAAAAAAAAAAAAAAAAAACCCTTTCTGCATTGTTTCCAACAATTTTTCCAAACATTCTTTATATTTACTCATACTACCCATCACTACAACATTATTTGGAAGTTTATTCCAACATTTCATTTTTCTTTGGCTTAATGCAAATATTCACTTATTTGTTCTCAAACGTTCCTTTTTCAATTTAAATTTATGCCCCCTCCTGGATTTCATCTGAGAAAAGATAAAGTTGCCATCGCATTTAGTTTACTTAACTCTTTTAAATCTTTATACACTTCATTTCATCACTACACAGATACAATTTTCAGAATCTGTCTTCTAATCTTGTTGCTCTTCTGTGTGCCCATTTCAGAAGATTCACATTTTTCCTAAAATAATATGATCAGAATGGGATAATCACATCCTTATGCCTGCTGCCAAAATTCCTGTATATTTTTGACAGAAGCCTATGTGCTGTCCTAGCACCAGTTTGCACTGCTCAGAGAACTTCATGTCTGATTGCATAATTAATCCTCTCTTTTTCATTCTCCACTACCATGAGTGTATCAACATAAAAAAAAATAAAACAACAAACCAACCAAATTAATTAAATACTTTCATATTATTGTGAAATTCTTCCTGTGGTAAAAGTAGTTTTCCTTGTGTAATTAATTTGGTTGGTTCATTAATTGATTTTTTATTTTAACAGTAGTTACCTAAATATGTGATGTGCTAGAGTTTCAGTGCCACATAGTTTGAATTATTAGTTCATTTAAACTGTTTGTTTATTTGAATAAGTAAATATAATCTCAACATAAGTCTAAGCATACTGCATCTTATAAAATGTACACTGTTTTAATTATATCTATGAGGGCTGTTCAATAAAGAATGATCATAATATTTCATGAACAACTGTACTGTTTACTATGTCTAGCTGTGCTGCAGAATTTAAGACCAAACCAAGCTGCATCACATAACTGTGCAGTTGACTTGTGCACATGGTGTGACCTTGGTGGTCAGTCAAGTTTATGCCTGTTGAGTTTTGTCTACATACAGTGGATGTGACACATGATTAACAGTATGTTGTGCTCATGTTTTGTTTCCATCTCAAGAAAACATCAGCTGAAGTGTATGAAATGTTAAAAGCTGCTTATGGTGAATCAGCACAGCTATATAGCACATATATATATATATATATTTTTTTTTTATGAAAACCCCAAACACGAAAGGTATCAAAACCTATAGTACTTAGTACCGTGCATGGGTTGAAGGAGAAGTATGGGGGGAGGGGGGATGCCGGAAACTTTGCTCTAGAGACTAAACATGGCTTTCACCACTTCAAGCCTCCAATAAGCAAAGTGGTGGTATTTCACCAGTTGATGAAAGTCATCTACCACCTTCTGAAAGTCATCTACCACATATAGCACAGCTCGCAGGTGATGTTTAGAATGTTTAAAGACAAACTTGGTTCAATCACAAAAATTGGTAATCCTGGAGCTTTAACCACTGCTGTCACCACAGAAACCATAGCCACTGTTTCTTTAATCATGAGAGAAGATTGTTACATAACAGTAAGGTAACTGGCAGAGATGTTGAGAATATCAGTAGGAAGCATGTACAGTATTCTCCATGACCATTTGCATATGAAATGTGTTGGTACACTCTGGGTTCTAAGACTGCTCACACATGAGAAACATCAAGTTTGCATGGTGGTTTGCCAGGTGTTGCAACAGATGGTTACTGAACTTGGAGAGTTTCTGCACAAGGTGATAATGGCAAATGAGACATGGCTTCATCATTTTGACCCAGACAGTAAACAGCAAAGCTCTGTTTGGAAGTCTACTTCATCGCCAACACTGAAAAGAGCAAAGGTTGTGGCTTCTGTAGGAAAGTTATGGTCATCTTTTTTTTACATTCAGGGAATGGTTTATCAGCAGGTTGTGCCATATTATGCGGCTGTTATCAGACCTTACTGCAGAACTCTACTGCACACTTTGTGGGTCACATTTATCGCAAATGACTACAACTGTGCAAAGGGATGTTGACATCACGACAATGCGAGTCCTCATTGTTCACTTATGAAAAAGCCTACTTGTGCAAGCTGTGAGATCACCCTCATGATTGCTAAGATTGTCATATAATTTTTAAAAGGCGAGTTGAAGACTTGCATTGTAAAGGCCATGTTCTGAAAGGAGTTAGATGAAAACTAAGTACATTGTGTCCAGCTATCACAAGACATCATTGAAGACTTGTCTGCTTTATGATAAAATATGCTTAAAAGCCCATAACTTCATGTTTGTTTGTGTTAAAAATTAAGATATTGCAGAGACACTGACACAACTGTGGATTTTTGAGGGCTGGAGGTAAAAAGCATACTAAAAAAAATGCCACGTAGAAGAGCCATTATGCAATTAACTCAAGTCGCATTGAGCTGAAAACACTGATGGCGCCTTGCTTATTAGTGCTAAATTCATATAATGCCAATGTCCCAAAACAGTGACTATCAGTATCACACTATGATATTGTGTAATCTGTTTATAATTAAGCTTTGTAAATTTTTTATGTGGCTAACTATTACCTGTATGTTAAATTAATTATACATAATGTTGTAAATATTGTGCTCCAGAGAACTTTCCTATCCTCCATCTGTTTTTTCCCCCCTCCCTTTTTTTCCTGTTATTTCATTTAGTCTACTGAACTTTGAAAAGATTTAAAGGCAATGAAAGACATTTTTGGAAATGTCATAGTTATGCCTTTAATTTTATTATTGTCAGATATTTCTTTCATATTATTATGCCATTATTAATTATTAAATATGATATATTCTTATCTTACCTTTTTTGTGTTAGATGTTTTATATATATATATATATATATATGAATAAATATCAGTTGTTTTTGTTTATTAATAAGTTTTTCACTTATCTCACAACCACGTGTAGCAATGTTCGTTGTACTTCTGAGCGCACACAAATGTGAGTATTGCACACGATTTTGGATTTTGCTGTTATGTTTTTGAAGAGTGCTGTGATTTTGGAACGAGTATGAGTGAGTTAAAAGAGAGAAGAGAAAAAAAGAATGAAATTTAACCAGATGTAATATTTGTTTTATACATCCTGTTAATATTTCTTGAAGAAATTTAAATGTTACTGAAGCGTAAAGAAAACAGAGTCAGAGTTTTTGTTGATTAAAACGTTTTCTTGGTCTAACAAGATTAATTATGAAGTTTTTAGTTTAAATGATAAGTAACCTTTTTTTTTGCAAAATTACATATCTTATACTGACAGGTAATATAATGTTTACTTTATATGATTTAAAACTGATGAAACTAGTACTCTAGTTTCATCAGATTTTTTTTTCACAGGTAACCTTAGAATTATAATGCAAATTTCATGGATATAGGTAGAAACCATTTCATTATTTAAAGCATACTCAGAAATCTAATGTATTTTGCTGGTTTGCTAATTTAAAGAATAGAGCTGACATTTGGTACTGAATTTAATTTATCCTTTTCAAATGCCTACACAAGTGGGATACTAGAATTTTTTGAAATGAAAGTCTTAAAATAAACAGGAGGGATTTTATTTCACAAAAGTTTACTCCTGAAGAACTTACAAAAATGTCCCCCCCCCCCAGAAATTCTGTTGGATGCTTTAAAAGTGGCTTAATGAATTAGTTCTAGGAGTTAATACAGTGATTACAGTGTTAGATTAGTGATGCCTGCTTAGATAAAATTGTTAATGCTGTATAAATTGTGAATGAGAGCTTTATAATTTGTTACTATAAAATATCAGTGTAAATACACCATAGTGAACTCATAATGAAAAACTATGTAAGTAGTGTAAAGGCATCGATTTAATTGTATCTCATATTGTGACTACCTTCACAATGAGTTACCATGTGCTGCACTACCTCGAATAAGTAATGCTTCACTAATAGAGAAGACTTGTTACTTACTTTCAGTGGGCACCACCACTCAGATGGCATCATTTCAAGGCTTATTGGCCTATTCTCGGTGGGTGGACAGGTACCCTCGTGTTGCAATTATGCCAATCCAGTTGTGAAGTTATTTCCACTATATGAGAGATGCCAAATGGTGTGCAAGATAATACTTAATAAAATTTAAATTCTCAAGGCATAATATATAATGAGTTTTTATTATATAATAAAAACCATAGTAAACTCATAATGAAAAACTACATAGGTAGTGTAAAGGCATTGAGTATTATCTTGCTCACCTTTTGGCATCTCTCATATTGTGGAAATAACTTCACAACTGGGTTGTTGGCATGATTGTGACATCAGGTTATCTGCCCACCCACCGAGGATAGGCCAATAAGCCTTGAAATGGTGCCATCTGGGTGGTTGGTGCCCACTGAGAATAAGTAACAATAGTCTTCTCTATTAGTGTAGTGTTACTTATTCGAGGTGGTGCAAATACATGGTAACCCATGAAGGTAGTCACAATATGAGATATAATTAAATTGATGCCTTTACACTACTTACGTAGTTTTTCATTATGAGTTCACTGTAATGTATTAATACCAATATTTTATAGTGTATTTTAAATTCATAATGTACACCGATGAGCCAAAACGTTATGACCAATTACCTAATATGATGTTGGTGCTCCATGCGCAGTCAAAACAGCTCGTATCCGGTGAGGCATGGACTTTACAAGATTTCTAAATGATCCTTTAACTCCTGTAAGGTTCGTGGTTGAAACGCTGCAGATTAGAGTGGCTGTTCCAACACAAACCACAGATGCATAATGGGATTGATTTCTGGGGAATTTGGAAGCCAGGGCAATATCCGGAAGTTTTCCTCATGTTCCACGAACCAGTCTCAAACAATCTGGGTGGTGTGGCATGGTGCATTATCCTGCTGAAGGATGGCACCACCAAAGGGGGGGGGGAACCGTTTCCATGAAAGGAAACGGTTCCTTTTTTTTTTGTACCTGGTCAGCAATGATTAGGTAGGTGGTAAATGTCAGAGTGTCCGGCACATGGATGACGACCCAGGGTATCCCAGCAGAACCCAAAGCATGACACTGCTACCTGCTTGTTTTCGTTCTACCTTGCATCCAGGCACCAACACTTCCCCAGGTAAACGATGCACGTGTACCTGGCTGTCTGCGGGGTGCAACAGGAAATGTGATTCATCGGACCAGACGACCTTTTTCCAATCAATCAATCAAGGTCCAGTTTTGATGCTCACGTGCCCATTGTAGGCACTGTTGCTGGTTAACTGTGGTTAGCATGGGTACTCAGAGTGGCCTTCGGCTACGCAGCTCCATTTTCAGCAAGTTTCGATGTACTGTGTATTGTGACACATTACTCCCATCACCAGCAGTCCAGTTACCGGCGAGTTGTGCCACAGTCACCCTTCTGTTGCCACATACCATCCGGGAGAGCCTTCATTCACCTTGAGCATCGATGACCTGTGGTCGTCCAACACCTCACTGCCAGTTCGTGAGTTTTCCATCCTCGGACCACTTTCAGTAGGTACTAACCACGGCTGACCACGAGCATCCCACCAGCCATGCTGTTTCTGATATGCTCTGACCCAGTCATCTGGCCATTACAATTTGTCCTTTGTCAAACTTGCTTAAGTCCGCTGCCTTTCCCATCTGAAGAACAAGAGTAACACCGATTAAAGGAGCTCGGTATCAGGTGTTTTTTATGCCAAGTCCTGACCCTCGCACATGCCGTAGTTCACCTGCAGTTGCTTTGATTTGCATAACGACTCACTGGTCGTAATGTTTTGGCTCATCAATGTATTATGCCTTGAGCATTTAAATTTTATTTATAATTTGTGTATAACTGATAAGGATCTGTGTATTTGAGAAGGGAAATGATGACAATACTAAGTACAGACATTTTTTTTCTCTTAGAAGTACTCTCTTCTAAACAGTTCAGATGAGGGAAGAACCTGTGGTTTATAAGTTATTGCAATTTTTTTTTTTTTTTTAATCATGTAGCTTAGTAGCCAGTCTGTTCCTGTTGATATTTTTCTCTCTTCTTTGACATATTGCTTAGGTAACAGGTTGTTGGATGTTATTTTTCTTTTTTCTAATCTGACTGAAAACAAAGGAATTGAAAGAAACAGAAAAACAAATGAACTATTACCAGTTCTGAAGCAATACAAATTTTCTGGGAAACAGGAAATATTCCATTGTCAGGGAAACGGGAAATATTTTTTGCAATAAGGATAGATGGACTAGAACCAGGGTACATCTGCCGGGAGCAACTATTAGATGTCACCAACAGATTGTCAGACTTTAAGGAGGATAAAGAGAATATTATTATCCATGTGGGGACTAATGACATTAAGCATACACGAACAGGTTGTTGGATGTTATTTTTCTTTTTTCTAATCTGACTGAAAACAAAGGAATTGAAAGAAACAGAAAAACAAATGAACTATTACCAGTTCTGAAGCAATACAAATTTTCTGGGAAACAGGAAATATTCCATTGTCAGGGAAACGGGAAATATTTTTTGCAATAAGGATAGATGGACTAGAACCAGGGTACATCTGCCGGGAGCAACTATTAGATGTCACCAACAGATTGTCAGACTTTAAGGAGGATAAAGAGAATATTATTATCCATGTGGGGACTAATGACATTAAGCATACACGATCTGATGATTTGTTAGACAAATATAGGACCATGCTGAAGAAATGCCGCAAGTTAGATCACAATGTTTATGAGTCAGCAATTCTGCCCAGCCATGATAGGAGGGATTATATGCTGAAAGCCTTGTGGTTTAACTCAAGACTTGAAGGACCCTACAAGGCTTTTGGGGGGAAATTTCTATCAGCTTGGCCTGCACTTGTAGGTAGAAGGAATCTGTTTTGTAAAGACGGGATACATTTAAATAAAGGTGGTGCAAGGGTTTTTGCCAGTATTACGGATACCTTAAAGGTTCAGGGAAACTGCTAGTTTTGGGGGGGGGAGAAAGGGTAATATAGATACGTATTTATCTGATAATATTGGTCAAAATAACACTCACATACCTTAAGAGAGCAACAGAACATATTAGCAAGATGTTCTGAGGGCAGAAACAGTTCATGTCACCTGGGGAAGCCAGCTCAAATAACTTTAAAGGGTGTATCAGGGTAGTTAACTATATGAGAACACTAAGTCTTAATTGTTTATACAGTAATGTCAGAAGTGTCATCAATAAAATGAGTGAATTCGAACTGCTGATTAGGACAAGTAACATTGACATAATAGGACTTACGGAGATGTGGTGCCACTCGGAGATAGGGATGATGAGTTTCAGTATTTAGGAAGGATAGGGAAGATAGAAAGGGTGGTGGGAGGTCATGCTTCTTACCAAAAGGAGCCTGAGCATGATGAAAGCTTTCCGGATTCAGACATTTCTCGTGCTAATATAGAATCTGTATGTGTGAGATAGTTGGAGGCAAAGGTATAGAGCGTGTGTGTGTGTGTGGGAGTAATCTATAGGCCAAGTGATTGTGAAGATTATGATGACAGCCTCTGCATGCAAATGGAATGGGCAAGAAAGCGTGAATGTCTTATTATGGGTGATTTTAATTTGCTTCTGATTGGAGCAAATGGGAAGGAAACTCCATATGGGAGACAATTTTTAAATCAACTAGATAATTGCTATTTGTATCAACATGTCAGGGAAGGTACTAGGGAAAAGAATACTCTACACCTCATCATCACTCATGAACCAGATGACATAATAGTGCTGGCAGTACAGGAACCAGTAATAGGAATTGATCACGGAGTTCACTGAAGAGAAAGGTAGCAGTAGTTTAAGGCAAAAGAAAGGGCTATAATTTCAGGAAAGCAAATTACGATGGCTTAAGATGCTACATGGCCTCTATTAACTGGGTAGATATCTCACAGAGAGCAAATACAATTGAATTATGGTATACCTTTAAAACATTAATTACAGAAGCCTTGAATGCTTATATATCATTAAAAAAAAAAATACGCCATGAGGAGGATTCCAAGTTGGACGAATAATGAAGTAGCCAGATTACTTGAGCAGAAAAGAATGGCATGGAAAAGTTACAGAGCAATAAAAAGTACCGAAGCCTATAATAGCTACAAATTTATCTGTAATAGTGCCACAGAAAAGGATAGGCCGGCAAAGGCACATTATGAGAAATTGCTAGCAAAGAGGGAGTGATAAGGAATTCTTTACATATATAAATGCAAAGAAGAGAAGGAGAAACCAGATCGGACCCTTATGTAATGGACGTGGGATAGCACTAGATACCCTAGCTGAAGTTGCAGATGAACCTAACAGTTATTTTGCATCGATGTTTACAGAAGAAAAACCCTTTATGTCAATGAGAAATTATGGGAGTGAAGTTGAACAAAATGTAATTAATGATAGTGAAATTTCACATGTTTATTTAATGAAAAAACTTTTAAGCCTACAGGCCAGTAAGTCTCCTGGGGTTGATGGCATATAACCTATAATCTTAAGGGAGGTGGCAAGTGAGTGCATTGAACCATTGAGGCTAATTATGAGAGCATCACTGGACTCAGGAGTGATTCCGTTGGATTGGAAAAGTGCCATTGTGCTTCCAATACATGAGGGTGGATTGCTGACCGGGCTAGCCGGGTGGGTAAAGTGGCTGCCTGGCAACCCAAATGTCGCGGGTTCAAATCTCACCTCGGGCTTGGATCAAAGTACTCAACTTCAAAAAAAAAAAAAAAAAAAAAATGGGGATTGAAGAGTGAAGTGGGAAATTACTAGCTGCAATGGCATATCCAGGTATCATTGTAAGTGGAGGGGCATGGTGACCAGGCTTTTGTGTTTTTTTTTTTTGAATGCCTCCTGCATTCTTTTTCTTCATTATTTTTCAAATTTTTGGTTAAGGTGAGACATATTCCCTCTTTGCCCACCCCTGAATATGCTCCTGACTGGCCGGTTAGTCTAACTTCAGTAGTAGGCAAAATCATGGAGAGTGATCAAGGGTGGAATTCAGGATCATTTAGATAGAAATGAATTCTGAAGGGTACTCAGCATGATTTTGTAAAGGGAAAATCATGTTTAAATAATCTGATTAGCTATTCTGACAGGGTCACTTAAGGACTTAGGGAATAATTTTGATATTGTTTCATTAGCATTAGTAGAGGCATACGATGCAAGAAAGCAAGCTTATGCAGCATCAGCCAAAAAAAAAAAAAAAAAACCCACTCCCATTTCACCCCTCTGTACCACAGAGTTGATACGTTGCTCTGGGGGTTACTACTTCCCATATGCAGTACTTTACGTTTGTCATTGTTAAACTTCATTTGCCACCTCTCAGCCCATCTGCTCATCTCTCAGCCCATTTGCCATAATCAATATCATTTATAAATACAGAAAACAGAAATGGACCCAACATTGAACCCTGAGGGACTCCACTAATAACATTAGTCCACGATGAGCAGTATCCATTGATTACCACTCTGTCTTCTCCCACTCAACTATCCCTTTATCCACAGCAGCAATTTGCCTCCAGTGCCACACTGCTCCAATTTGTTCAGCAGTCTTCCATTTGCAACAGTATCAAAAGCCTTTCTAAGATCCAAATATATGATATTAAAGTTATTCCTTGCATCCACTTCCTTTGTGACCACATCATAGTATCCAATCAAATTGGTCAGGCAAGACTTTCCCTTAACAAAACCATGCTGTGTCCGAGCTATAACTGAAGTCTTGTCTAGATGATTCTGCAGTGCTTCTTTAACCAGTGCCTCCATTAATTTTCCTGGAACAGAAATTAATCTAACAGGTCTATAATTACATGTGTTGCCCTTTGATCCTCCTTTGTGAATTGGGGTCACATTTGCACATCTGCAGTCCATGGGTACCTCCCCTGAGTCCAAAGAAGCTCTCATAATTATGGCTAAGGGTTTCCTTACTTCTTTTGCTGCCCCCTTTAATATAACTGGCTAGATGCCATCCAACCCGGGTGCCTTTTTTATATTAATCTTCAATTTCAACTCCACTTTCCTCTCAGTTATTACAAAATCATCTAGTTCACTGCCAGAGTTTAATTCACCTTTGGCATTCCCCTCCCTGAATAACTCCTCATGTGTGAATGTTGATGCAAAGTACTCATTTAGTTTGTTAGCCACCGCAGGATCATCAACAGTTGAACCATCAATATCCAGTGGGCCAATACATAGGTAAAGAACTCTTTGCTGTTTTTCTTTGCATTCTTTGCCAAAGATTTCTCATAATCTGCCTTTGCCCGCCTAACCTCCTTTGTGACTTAGTGACAGAACAGCTTATATCTATTATAGGCCTCCATGTCACCCATTAATTTATATGTATCCCATGCATTTTTTTTCTCGGCCACATGTCTGATTAGTTCATCTGACATCCATTTAGGCCTAAACCTTGAACTATATTTCTTAGTTGGTATGTAAAGCCTAGGAAAATTTTATTTTGTTTCTCAGAGCAAAACTGGAGTTACAATTAATAAGCTTTCGGCTGAGACGCAAAGAGATCACCAGAGTCAAAGTAGACCTTACGAAGTGTGGCTATCCCATCGACATCCTTGACAAGTGTGATCTACAGGCACGCGACAACGCTACGACCAACAGCAACGCCAACAGTGACGAGTCATCCACGAGGGCATTTATCCCATACTACCCCAACCTGTCACAACAGATCGGTAGAATCTTAACATCATATGGGATAAAATGCATCCAACTCCCAGGCAAGAAACTGCGTTCTCTTATCTCCAACGTAAAAACACCCGTCCCCACTCTTCTACAGAGCGGTTTGGTCTATCGCATCTCTTGCCGTGACTGCACCAGCTGCTACTTTGGAGAGGCTGGACGTCGACTCGAGAAACGTCTCTCAGAACATAAAAGGGCGATCCGTTTGGCAGATGTAGAACATTCAGCTATCGCCGAGCATGTCTGGACAACCCGCCACGACATCGACCCACACCGCGATGTCGTGGTTGTGGACAGGTCCCACCATTACCTAAAGCGCACCTGGTTGGAATCGTTAAATATAAAATGCTCGGATGCCTCTTTGAACAGGAACAGTGGTTACCAAGTTAACCCCATCACAGAGGCAGTAATTCTATCCATAGACAAACGCTGGCCACGTCACCACCATATGTCACAGCCACAAACATCAACAAACAATTAACCACGCGCCTCATGCACCATCCTGGCAGTGCACATCTCTATTCCAACTGCCATTCATGTATTCAATCTGAAGAAGGCTGCCTCCCAGCCGAAAGCTTATTAATTGTAACTCCAGTTTTGCTCTGAGAAACAAAATAAAATTTTTCGTAATGAATCCAGAGCACGTAGGCCTTTTTTACTATGTAAAGCCTAGCTTCCAAGATAAATTCTTTGAATGCTTCCCATTTTGAATTTGCTATTGGTAACATCAGTTGGTCCCACCGTATAGAATTTAAATACTGTCTCAGACCACCATAGTCGCCTTTACGAAAGAAAAACCCCTTCCCTTTACCCGAATGGTAGTTACCTCTTTGAGTAAATCCCACTTCAGCACACTGTGATCACTGCCACCTAGTGGTTCCTTTATCTGCAGATTCTTAATGCATGAAGAATCGCTACTGATAATCAGATCAAGAGTATTACTCCTTCTAGTTGCCTCCCGAGCATGCTGTGATGTAGAAAACAATCATCCAATAAATCCACAAAAGCCTTGCTAGTGTTTGAGTGACCAACCCATCAATTCCAGTCAATATCTGGGAAATTAAAATCCCCCATTATAAGACTCTGATTTACTTGCCCACTCTATTTCCCTGTACAATTTCTTATTATGCTCATCGGAGTCATTGGGTCTATAACTCTCAATTTTGATCTCCCAATGCTTATGTCACACCAAACTGACTCGACACTGCACTGTCCAGCGATGTTGACTGGCTTCACTTCCTTGGATTTTGTGTTTCTTAACTGATATCATAACCCTTTCTCCCTTCCTATCCTGGGCAGAATTGCAGACACTTTCAAATTTATTTGGATTCATTATTCATTATTTCATTATTTATTTAGATTTCAGCAAAGCATTTGACTCAGTCCCACATGAGGGGTTACTTTATAAGCTGGAACAAGTTGAAATCATAGGGAAAATATCCTTAGATAGATAGCTGGTTGGCTTCAGGGCAGGAGGCAGAGAGTTGTGATAAACCGTTATTCCTCAGATTGGGTTGAAGTAAGAAGTGCAGTTCCCAAAACATCAATATTAGACCACTGTTGTTTTTGATTTTCATAAATGACATCGATGAAGGGATAGAAAGCGTGATGTCTAATTTGCAGATGATGTAAAGATTAGTAGATTTAATGATCATGCCAAGCAGAGCTTCTTCAGAATGACCTAGATAGACTTCAGGGATGGTCAGAAAAAATGCAGATATGCTTTAATCCTGCAAAATGTAAGTATTGCATGTGGGGAACAGTAACCCGAAAATAACTTATTCACTTGGTAGAGTTGAACTAAAGTCCGGTAGTGGAGGAAAGGGACTTGGGTGTTACGATACAGTCAGACACGAAGTTCTCCGAGCATTGTAGACTGGTTGCAAGGATGGGCCATGATATCCTATTGATGATTTATTGAACAATTGGTAGTAGAGATAAGGGCGTCATAATCCCATTATACCACACTTGGAATACCATGTTCAGGTATGGAGACTGCACCTAAAGAAAGACATTGTGCTTGTTGAAAGGGTCAAAAGACGGGTAACTCACCTGGTGAGATCGGCAAATGGGCATCCATAGTAAGGAAAGACTTCGAATATGTGGGTTGCAGAGCTTGGAAACTAGGCACCTTAGAGGAGACTTGATTGAGGTGTTTAAGGCTCTGAGAGGCATAAGCAAAATGAACGAGGACGAAATTTTCACAGTTATAAATGAACCTAGAACAAGGGGCCATAATTTCAACTTATGGTGGGAAATGTTTAGACTGGATTGCAGGAAGTTTTATTTTAGCCAGCGAGGTATAAATTAATGGAATAAGTTACCTATGTGGGTGGTATAGGCTGACAGTTTGGGGAGATTCAAAGGTCAGCTGGATAATTACCTACGGTAGGAGGGAAACGCATAGGTTGTCTATTTCCTTTTCTCTTATTAATTATTATTATTTTTAAAATTTTTCTTATTATTATTGTTTTATTTTATTATTATTATTTTTTTGGCTGATGCAGCATAAGCCATAGGCTTCCTTGCACCATGTGGCCATTACTAATACAAATCAAAAAAGCACAAAAGATCTTAAATTAGTAATTTAAGATCTTTTGTGCTTTTTGATTTGTCAAAAAATTGTTCTTCGACTTATCACCATGCAAATTTCCATCAGATATACAGTATAATGTTTTTGTGGGTGAGCAGTCTTCGAATAGATTTAACTCTCCTGATTTTTTTCTGCTGATTAATTAGAAAAGGATTGAGTGTGCTGTGTTGATAACTATTAAGAAAGTAATTAAAGAAATGCTGTTCAGGTAACTTTGATTTTCTTGCTGTCCCAACAAAAGCTTACAGTTAGGTTGGTTATTATTGTGTCATATTTCTTTAACCAGTAAGCTTTATTCCACAAAATAATGCTGCCGATAGTTTAGCCTCCATACTAAGGGTCCATCATTCTGTACCTTTGCATTGCCTTCCAGATAACAAAGCCAGTCGGTGCTTCAATTTTTTCACTTCTGTCTTTTGCTGTATATTTATCATAAATTTTAATGATAATTCCACTGAAAATATTGTGGAAAACAAAACACTGAATGTTATTCATGGGATTCATTGGTTGAGTGGTCAAAGAAGGCAGTTATTATGACTGCTGTTGAATTACTGCAGTGAGGCAGTCACACTGTATTTCAGTTATTTCATATGCATTTTATAGTATTTTTTCCTAGTTATTACCATCATAATTATCTAATCGCAAGTTAGAACTGATTGGAAAGGTTTTGAAAACCATTGTTGTCCTTTAATATTCATCAAAGAGCAGATCTTGTATAGGACTTTTCCATACACCTCTTGGCTCTTCACTTAGACTTCAAGTAAATTATTCAATCAGTTCAACATACATTTGCTAATAGAGGCCACCTGCTGGCTGATGAGTAGATAGTAAGCTTCAAAACAGCTGTCCTAGTGGTGTCTCAGAGTTTTAAATGCATAGTGGATTTGTCTGTTTAGGAGATGTGCAATAAAAAGATTTTGACAACTTAGGGGGAACTGTGAGTAATTATATTTGTCCTTAGTTTGGAACTAATACCAACTAAATTCAAAAATAGCAAAAGCTTAAATTTCCAGTACTCACCTTTGATCGATCTCCAGTTGTTATGGTGTGAATAATAAGAGATTGGCTAATTTTAAGGTGATTGGTTTTTAAAAAATTAAGGGGATGAATAAGTGGTAATTACAATGAAAACGGGATTAAAATATGCGCAAGGAAGTAGAAGTGCACTAACTCCGTCCTTGGTTGTTGTAAAGTTGATTAAAGTTGAAATTCTAAATAGTGAATAAGCAAATAGTCATAACGGTGGACTTTCGTTAAAACGTCTTCGGTTGGCAAGTTAAGTGAAAGGGAACGCGTACTGTATTTAAGAAGAATTTTGTAATCCCGTGATGCACTTTGCCGCTTGCGGGAATCTCAAATTGGTGAGATTCCAAACCGGAGAAAGATTGAAGGGGAGTTTCGCATTTAAAATGTTTAGATCGGAGTGGTGACGGAACCATTCTATAATGAGGGCTTCGTATTGCAAGATTTTTGTAATTGCTTTTTAATTTTAATATGGTGATAGCTGAATCAACTAGGGGGGGGTATGGTTGTTGGAGCGTACGTGTAAAGTAAGTTCAGTGCTGGATTGTCCCGTTCTGAAGCTATTGTAGTGATAATAAGCTCTTGTATTAGACAACTGGGTTGAACCGAATTTGGTTGTAGTACTGCCACTGTAACAGGTGTTACAATTTTGTTGACATTTAATTAAGTAAATAATATTATTCATTTCGCTTGTTCGATATTTATGTGTTTCTTTATATTTATTGAAAAGTGATCCAAGTGTATTGTAGACAGAAAAAATAAGTGTAATGTCCGTGCCTGCAAATATTTGCCGAAATTGTCCTGCAAGATTACTATGGTAAGGGAGAACGAGTCGTGTTTTGGTATTTGTAATGCGTTTTATAGGGTTATTAATATTATTTTTTACGATGGAAATAGTGTGTGTTGAATTAAGTGTTGTGGGTAGTTTCTGGCTATGAATTTTTTTGTGAGGTATTGTAACTCTTCGTATAGGTCGTCTTGTGAGGTGCTGTATTTAATGGCATTGTGGATTTGGTTATAGAGAACAGACTTTTTTACGTTAAGAGTATGGTGTGATGTAAAGTGTAGGAATTTCCTGTATGCGTATGTTTTCTAAAAATCTTAGTTCCTAGTTTAGAACCTGTTTTATATATGGTGAGATTGAGGAAGTTAATTTGTTTATTAGTTTCTATTTTGAGTGTGTATTTTAGTCTGTCGTGAATTGAATTAAATTTTGTGAAAAGGTTATCAATTATAGTTTTATTTCCTATTATGAGTATATCATGGCATATTGCATGTATAGCTTTATCTCGGATGAATAAGGTTGTAGGATCTGATTTTCAACTGTAGCTAAGTAAATTTCAGATAGGGAGACGGAAATGCCTAAGCCCATTGGTAACCCGAATGTTTGTTGAAAAATTTGATTATGAAATCTAAAATGTCTGGCATCTAATAGTAAAGGGGTGAGTTCTAAAATATTGTTTATGGTTGGGAGGTAGGAAAACTATAATTGATAACCTTTTCACAAAATTTAATTCAATTCATGACAGACAAAAATACGCACTCAAAATAGAAACTAATAAACAAATTAACTTCCTCAATCTCACCATATATAAAACAGGTACTAAACTAGGAACTAAGATTTTTAGAAAACATACACATATAGGGAAATTCCTACACTTTACATCACACCACCCTCTTAACGTAAAAAAGTCTGTTCTCTATAACCAAATCCACAATGCCACTAAATACAGCACCTCACAAGACGACCTATCCGAAGAGTTACAATACCTCACAAAAAAATTCATAGCCAGAAACTACCCACAACACTTAATTCAACACACTATTTCCATCGTAAAAAATAATATTAATAACCCTATAAAACACATTACAAATACCAAAACACGACTCGTTCTCCCTTACCATAGTAATCTTGCAGGACAATTTCGGCGAATATTTGCAGGCACGGACATTACACTTATTTTTTCTACCTACAATAAACTTGGATCACTTTTCAATAAATATAAAGAAACACATAAATATCGAACAAGCGAAATGAATAATATTATTTACTTAATTAAATGTCAACAAAATTGTAACGCCTGTTACATTGGCAGTACTACAACCAAATTCGGTTCAACCCAGTCATCTAATACAAGAGCTTATTATCAATACAATAGCTTCAGAACTGGACAATCCAGCACTGAACTTACTTTACACGTACGCTCCAACAACCATACCCCCCTAGTTGATTCAGCTATTACCATATTAAAATTAAAAAACAATTACAAAAATCTTGCAATACGAAGCCCTCATTATAGAATGGTTCCGTCACCACTCCGATCTAAACATTTTAAATGCGAAACTCCCCTTCAATCTTTCTCCGGTTTGGAATCTCACCAATTTGAGATTCCCGCAAGCGGCAAAGTGCATCACGGGATTACAAAATTCTTCTGAAATACAGTACGCGTTCCCTTTCACTTAACTTGCCAACTGAAGACGTTTTAACGAAAGTCCATCGTTACGACTATTGGCTTATTCACTATTTAGAATTTCAATTTTAATCAATTTCACGACAACCAAGGACGGAGTTAGTGCACTTCTACTTCCTTGCGCATATTTTAATCCCGTTTTCATCGTAATTACCACTTATTCATCCCCTTAATTTTTTAAAAAAAACCAATAACTTTAAAATTAGCCAATCTCTTATTATTCAAACCATAACAATTGCAGATCGATCAAAGGTGAGTACTGGAAATTTAAGCTTTTGCTATTTTTGAATTTAGTCCAATAAAACAGTACTTTAAGACATACTATAACTTCTAAATGTCTAAGACCAACTTAAAGACAAATACTTTAGCACTGGGCCCTTTTCTGGTTTTGTATTTGTTACAGTTCCTATATTAGAAAGAGAGAGAATCTTTATTGCACAACATTTGATTGGTTGATAGGGTGCCTCTGTAGCCAGGTGGGCAGGAGCAGCAGTTTGTAGCACATGCTTCTTGATTAGACCGGGGTTCGAGCCCGTGCCCACCAAATATGGAGGATGGGAAAAAGTCAGGGAATGATTACTGCATATCCCCGGAGCAATATGGCTTTAGTTGCTAATGCTCCTAAAAACCAAATAACAAACAACACAACATTTGATTGCAACTGGTTACAAGATTAAATAGTGTTTCAATATTTTTCAAGGATTTACAGATAGGTGTTTAAAAACATTAAACGACATAAGACATTAAAGAACAAAAAACAAGATGACATTAAATGATATAGGGTGACATTGAGTGATGTACATCTTTACAGTGAAGTTAAATAACTTAAAACATTAAGGTAATGTGAATTGACATTAAACAAATTATATTATAAAGATGGTGTACCACGAGAGTTAAAACATTAAACTTAAATAAACAAAATTACAACTGATACCTATACGATTTACAGTACCAACTCCTGTCCTTACAGTTCATGGAAGAGAGCAGCAAGAACAGTACCAGGCTCATTAATTAATTCACAGGGGTCTCCAAGAGGTGATTGAAGGTTATGCTGTCTTGGATGTGATGAAGAGACGGCTTTTCCTTGTGCACACTGTCCATACCAATGTAGAGTATTCCTTACTGGGAGTGACTAGGAACGATTTCGCTACAATAATGGAATAATGGAGTATGATAGTATGGTTGAGGAGTGATGAGAGGAAGTGCAGTGCATCCCTGCCTCGAGTGGAGGTCTTCGAGCAGTCATAGGTGGGCAGGTACTTGAACGGTATCAAATGCTGCTTCGATGTCAAGGTAGGTTATGAGGAGTTCTTCTTTTCTCTGAAATGCTGCAAGGATGCTGTGGGTGGTGGCAAGGAGATTGGTAATGGTGGACCTATTTGGTAATGAAGAATGAATTTGTGGTGGAGCATGTGGAAGTATGTGAGTTGTTAGGGTTGGAAGGAGGGTCCTTTCTAGTAGTGTCAGGAGACATGAGGAATTGGGGATGGGCTGAAGTGGTTTAAGCTTTTGCTATTTTTGAATTTAGTCCAATAAAACAGTACTTTAAGACATACTATAATTTCTCCAATGATGCCTTTCTTATTTTTGGTGCATCCTTACCAGATAGACATTCCATTAATGGGGTAAGATGCACCTGCTCAGAACTGCATTGCAGATGCTAACAAGGGGCTGGATGATATATGGTCCCAGGCATCTCAGCATGAGCTGGGGTATTCAATCATCACCCACAGCTGTAGAAGATGGGATTGAATTCAAATATGGTGATAGATGTCATTGAGTCGTTTACTATGATTGAATATGTGGTTGAGGTTACTGCTGGATCCTACAACTTCTTCAGACCTGGTTATGAAGTCACTCCATCTCTTGGGGTCACATTGCTCTGGGAAACTGGTGGTTTGTTCTGTGTATGCTATCTTTCCAATTGCTAGCAAACAATCAAAAATAGCTCTTGATGGCCTGGGATTTTTGGTGGTTGAAAATGGCTTATACTCTTGAAATGGCTATCCTATCATTAATTTTGCCAGATTGCTTCCATTGCTTATGGAGTTGTTGCTTTAATTGAAAGCTGGAGCTTAGTTATGGGGTCCACCATGCTCTAGATTGGGGAGTGATAGTGACTGTCTTTGAGGCATATTGAGCTACCATAATAATCCATTTAGTTAACAGATTGTAAGGTTTCAGGCTAGTAGGGTGCCACAGGATTCAAGGACATACCATGGGATGAGAGATGCTGCTGTAATGCAACTGGAAACATCCAGATATTTTGGACTGTAGATTGTTCTTCGTATCACCTGTCCTTTTAGTTGAAACTTGGGATTGGTGGTTCCAGTTGTGTTAGGATTGGGTCATGGTCAGAGTTAAAGTAACCATCTTGAAGAGGCTCGAGTGTACAGGCTATAGATGTGAAAATCAAGTTGAGTTGATTTGTACCCTTTGTGGGGCCTTGATTGTCTATAGTAAGGTCTGCAATGCTAAGCTGTAATAGGGTAATCTTTTCTTGTGTTCCAGACGTGGCAGGAGATTGAAATCTCCACCGACAGTTTTCATTAGTGAGGTGTGGAGGTGGTGAAGGATCCAGTTGGTCACCCCTTGCATTGTTTCCAGTGTAAGATTCAGAGGTATGTAGATGACAATTTTAATGGAAATGGACTTCATTTTAAGCAGTGCGTAAAGCACCTTGTAATCATTTGAGTTACTGGAGATGTTGTTCTCAAGGGTGAGGATGGATTGAATGTAGAACAGTGATATTCCTCCTCCCTCCTTTTATTCCTGGATGTGAGTACAGAGCCATAGCCACTTGGAGTCATAGCTGCACTGCAATGCTCACTGGTTTTAGCCAGGTCTCGGTGAGGCAAAGCATATCGAACTCTGGATAACAAAATTTTGTCAGTGGTTCCAAACCACCAAATACGGAGGATGCGGAAAGGTCAGGGAATGACCACTGCACATCCCCGGAGCAACATGGCCTTAGTTGCTAATGCTCCTAAAAAAAAATCAAAACAAAACAGTGGTTTCAGTTTTGTTCCTTAAACTGCAGATATTCTGGTAAAATAGTGCTTTTTTGAAAGACTACGAAACATGGTGTTTCGTGGTCTTTTTATGGTATTTCATATTATTAGTATACCATTGGAGGAGGTGTGTAAAGTGTTTAACATGCAATTACAGTTTTCCTTTCATTGATAATTTTTGAATAGCTTCATAAATTCCCCAAAAGACGTCAGGTGGCATGTGGTTTGGCAAATTTGTCTTGTCAATACCTTATTTCTTTTTTTATCAGTAGCCAGCATGCTGTTCTGTCCAGTAATGAGTCTTGTTAGTTTTCATTGGTTAACAGAATTACAAATTAGGGACATTTTAGTGAAACATTACTTACAAAATGAAAATGCTTTATCTTACTTTATTCCATATTTTTGTTATGTGATTTCTTATGAAAATTTTATATCTTTTGAAAGTGTACGGTCAAGGAGCAGATCAAGAGAGAGAAGATTCAGGAGATCTAGGTCTCGTGGACGACGATCTAGAACAAGGTCAAGATCTCGAGAAAGGATTCGTGATCACAGATCCAGAAGCAGAGACCGACGATCACGGAGTGTTGATCGAAGAAGAACAGATTCAAGAGATAGATCACATAGAAAAGATGAAGATAGAAGGAATGATGATAAAGATAATAATAAAGCTAAAGAGGAACCTGGAGAACTAAAATTTGACATTTTAGACAAAGTAAATATTATTTTAAAGATATATTTTGTATTTCTGGATATGCCTATAACTTATTTTTTCATATACACATGCACACATATATGAGCATGGTGCAAAACTGGTGATCTGGAATTTTTTTTTACAAGCAACACATACATACATACATGTAACAATCATCAATCATATTGCTGTTTTTTCAAGGTAGTTGCACTGATTAGGTAGTCCAAGGTAGTCCCTCTGCACTGACAGATTTTTGCTATTACAATGGGCAAGGCATCAATGTCGGCAGCTTAGAAGGAAGTTTGTTGACTGCATATTCAGTTCAGAACATGCAGTTAGCCACTCTTGCTTGAGTTCACGACCTTACCATGCTTGTTCATGATCTATCTTTAGTTTCTGGTTTTTGCCCTCTATTGGTCAAGGCAAGATGACAGGCCAAGGTTATTTGAGGGAATTGCTGATTGGGCTGCAATATTAGCCAAATCATTTCCCATAATCTTCCTTATGTGGTTGGGGGCACAGTAGAAGGAGATATCAAATTCATTAGCATTAGTAGAGGCATACGGTGCAAGAAAGCAAGCATATGCAGCATCAACAAAAAATAACAAAAAAACCCCCAACCCTCCCATTTGAACCCCTCCGTTTGTTCCAAATGGCTGTCCAGCTCAGCCTTAAATTTATTTAGGCTATCAACTTTCACAACAAAAGATGGAAGTATGTTCCACCAATCAGCTACTTGCTGGCTAAAGGCAAATTTCCGCACATCTATTCTGCAATTGTCTTTCCTCAATTTGAATCTGTGCCCCCTCAGGTTCTTAATCTGAGCAAGAGGAAGAATCCCATCAGCATTCAGCTTGCTCAACCCATTCAGGTGGGGGGGGCTCACATCTGGTGAGCATGGGCTTGGCACACCCAGGGTCCTGAGCTGGATATCATCATTCTTCTCTTTCTTGGTGATTCCCTTTTACTTTTGACTCTCTCTCTCTCTCTCTCTCTCTCTCTCTCTCTCTCTCTCTCTCTCTCTCTCTCTCTCTCTCTCTCTCAGGGTAACTCAGGAAATTTTTTTTTTTTTTTTTCCTGGTGCAGCATAAGCCTCAGGCTTCCTTGTACCCTATGGCTATTAATAATAATAAGGCCTTATACACCTCATGTCAGATCACCTTGCAGGTGCCTACTCTCCAGGTGTTGCAATTTACAGAACTTAAGCCTTTTTTTGTAAGAGCACCCCTTTGTTCCCCTCACCAATCTTGTTGCCCTTCTTTGTACTCATTCTAGCAACTCTACATCCTTCCTAAAATGAGGCCTCCAGACCCGTGCACAGTACTCTGGGTGTGTCCTGACCATTACCTTGTATAACAGAATAATCACATCCCTGTGGCTCCAGGTGCCAAGCGATTTATTAGTGACTAAGCGATTTATAGAGAATTTGGAAAAATATACCAGTTTCTTTAAATTTCATTGTTAACTTCCTTTTATTTTTGTGAAAGGAAACACAGAAAGGAAACCCATCTTTCTTATTTTTTCTCTTATTCTCATTTTGACTAATTTAACACACAGCTACTTGGTCACTAAGTGGCACTTCTCTTGCCTCCACGTGGCGGGACTGGTAACCTGGGAGAGGTAAGTAACACTCCCAAGGCCAAAAGAGCAAACATGAATAGTAAAATAACTACAGCGCTTCAAGAGAAAGCCCTACCAAGTAGGGATACAGAAAACACAAAGACAAAGAGATAGAATACAGATATGGACCCACCAAAATACCGACATACATTGTTATGCATGCAACAGGAGATCGGACATTAGGACATATGTCTCCCTTTGTAATTCAGAAAACAATAGGTCTAGTAGGATCTCCCAAGTCTGTTCGACACCTGAGATCTGGGGACGTACAAGTGGAAACAGAAAGTCCTAAACACTCCCAGAAGTTGCTAGCAACGAAAATCTTTGAAGGATTACCAGTAGTTGTAACACCACACAACACGCTGAATTCTTCCAGAGGAGTGATCTCTGAGTGGGACCTCTTAAAAGTCTCAGAAGAAGAGCTCACAGAAGAATTGAGAAGCCAAGGGATAACAGGAGTGAAGAGAATTAATATCCAAAGGGATGGAAATATAATTCCAACAAGAACTCTAATCATAACCTTTAATACTCCAAAACCTCCAACAGCAGTCAGAGCAGGATATCTGAACTGCCAAGTAAGACAGTATATACCAAATCCATTGCAATGTTACAAATGTCAGAAATTTGGATATTTGCAAATTGCATGCAGAAACTCGGCAACCGGTGCAAAATGTGGTTCTAAAGAACATGAGACTACAGATTTCTCTGCCAACACCTTGAAATGTACAAACTGTAAAGGGGAACACCCAGCCTATTCAAAAACATGGAAAAAATGGAAACAAGAGAAACTAATTCAGAAATACAAAACAGAACACAACACAATGTACCAAGAAGCATGGAGAATAATACAGCCATGGCCTACAAACAAGCCATTATATGCACAAGCAGTGATCCAATATAAATCAGTAGAAGTACAAATTGAAATTTCCATGCTGCCAAAAGAATCACTTAGTGGAATTAAGGCACAAAAACAGGAGAAAATAGTGAATACTACAATTTTTATTCACACAGAATAAATATCAACAAATCAGCACCACATCAAAGACCAAGCTAAACCTACAAACACCAAAGCAACCGAACAGATGGACAGAAAAAATAAACACATCTGAAGAACCAGTACTAGAAATTTTCACAGAAGAAGATATGGACATGGACTGGCCTCAATACCCTAAAAAAGATAAGAAAAAATATAAGAATTCTCCATTTCGTTGTTATTGTTGTTATTTGGTTTTTAGGAGCATTAGCAGCTTAGGCCATATTGCTCTGGGGATATGCAGTGGTCATTCCCTGACCTTTCTGCATTCTCAGTATTTGGTGGTCATGGGCTCGAACCCCAGTCTAATCAAGAAGCATGTGCTATGCACTGCTGCTCCTGCGGACCTGGCTACGGAGGTGCTGCATTTAGTAAGCAACCCGAAAGCCCTAGAAAAACCCAATAATGGATCAGTTCATTCAGTGGAACTGTAGAGGACTACAAACCAATTACGACGATGTCCAGTATCTAATTACGCACCATACGCCAATATGCTTCTGTCTTCAAGAGACATACCTTAGACAACAAGAAACCCTTTCAGTAAAAAATTATACAATGTATAGGAAAGACAGAATAAGAGATGGGCCAACACATGCAGGAGTAGCCATCTTGGTTCATAACCACATCCCAACTGAACACATTACTTTAATCAACAACCTCGAAGTGATAACTGTAACACTAAGATTTTGGGTAACCATCTGTTTAGTGTACCTTCCACCAGGACCAGATATAACATTTGAAGAAATAGACCAACTAATCTCCGAACTCCAATCACCATTCTGTATAATGGGAAATGTGAATGGGCATAGTCATCTGTGGGGAAATACTGACATCAACAGACGAGGACGAATAATAGAAAGTAATACATCACCATAATCTTTCTCTGCTTAACAACGGTAAACATACTTATTTTCACTTTCCTAGTTGTACAACCTCAGCAGTAGAACTAACCATATGCACCCCTTCACTCCTACCAGAATTAAAGTGGCAAGTAATAGAAAACCCATACAGCAGTGACCACTATCCAGTAATCACCACACTGACCAGAAACCCTCCCTGCCATCCCAGCAGACCCCCCCCCCCACTGGAAAATAGAAAAGGACAACTGGGAAAAATTTAGAGAACTCGCAATATTTAATCCACAAAGCATTCAAGAAAAATTAGTTGATGAAGCTGTGAAACCCATCACAGATACCTTAATACAGGCAGCTGAGCAAACAATACCCAGAACTTCAACTCGTTTTCTGCTACAGCCAAAATCTTGGTGGAATGAAGTGGACTGCATGAGAACAAAAAGACAACAAAACAAAGCATGGAATAAGTTCTGGAGATGTCCTACAACAGATAAGCTTCTAAAATATAAACAAGCACTAGCCAGGTATACCCGGAAACAAGCCAAAAAAAATTTCTGTATCCAGTTTACTTCCTCAATAAATAGAACAACAAATACACAGACAATATGGAATAAAATACGGAAAATGAACAGGAAATACAAAAACCAACCATCCTTAGTATTACACTGGAATGGAGAAAGCCTTACTGAACCTTCAGAGATAGCTAATATATTAGAAGAAACATTTGCCAAAGTATCATCAAAAGAATCATATCGTGAAGAATTTTTGACCTATAAAGAGAAAACTGAAAAAACAGAATTAAATTTAACACCAAACATATTGAATCCTATAACCAACCATTTACATTGCATGAATTATGTGAAGTATTATCAAAAACAAAACCAAGTACAGTTGGACCAGACAACATACACTATGATATGCTTAAACATCTGAAGCAAAAAGAAATAGAAAACCTTAAACTGTACAATCACATTTTTAAAGAAGACCAATATCCTGAAGCATGGCATCGTGCAATAGTATTAGCTTTTCAAAAACCCAATAAAGATCAGAACAACCCAAACAATTATTGACCAATAGTGCTCACTAGCTGCTTGAGCAAAGTTTTGGAGAAAATAATCAACAAACGATTAATCTGGTTTTTAGAAACAACCAACTGGTTCAACGGTATGCAATGCGGGTTTAGACATAAAAGATCCACCTTAGATCACATTGTAAGAATAGAAACAGACTTAAGAGATACATTTATAAGTTCAAAACAATGGTTACCATATTTTTTGATATAGAAAAGGCATATGACACAGCATGGAGATATGGTATACCACAAGACATCCACGATACAGGCCTCAGAGAACATTTACCGCTCTTCATCCAAAACTTAATGAAAAATAGAACATTTCAGGTCAGAGTACAGAACACCATGTCAAAAACATATAAACAAGGTGTTCCCCAGGAGTCTGTCCTCAGTGCTATACTATTTGTCATAAAAATAAATGGTATCACAAAACAATTGCCATCCACGGTGTCGCATGCACTATATGTAGATGACTTCAGTATTTCGTATCACGCACAGAATATGGGAACAATAGAAAGGCAATTACAATGCGCAATTAACAAAATCAGTAGTTGGGCCCAGAAAAACAGATTTAGAATTTCACAACAAAAAACAGTCTGTGTACATTTCTGTAGGAAAAGAACTTACATCCCGACCCTGAACTAACAATAGAAGGTCAAAAAATACCCGTCAAACAAAGGGTAAAATTTCTTGGACTCACTTTAGACAACAAGTTAACCTTTGTTAGGTTAACTTGTTGTCTAAAGTAATATAAAGCAATTACGAATAAAATGTATGAGACAACTTAATATTCTTAAAGTCTTAACATCAGTATCTTGGGGAGCAGACCGTTATACCCTGCTGAACCTGTACAAAACACTAGTAATGTCAAAAATAGATTACGGAGCACCCGTTTATGCATCCGCCTTTTGAACCGCCTTTGTGAATTGGTGATACATTTGCACACCTCCAGTCCATGGGGACCTCTTCTGAGTCCAAGGAAGCTCTTATAATTATGGCTAAGGGTGTGCTTACTTCCTTTGCTGCCTCTATTATACTGGATAGATCCCATCCACCACAGGTGCCTTTTTTATGTTTAACTTCAACAATTTCTCCTCCACTTTCCTCTCAGTTATTACAAAATCACTTAGTTCCATGTTGGAGTTTGATAAACTTCTGGCACTCCCCTCATTGAAAATAACTCCTCATATGTGAATGTAGATGCAAAATACTCATTCAGTTTATCAGCTACCTGAGCACGATCATAAATAGTCAACCCATCTATGTTAAGTGGTCCAATCTGATTTATTCCTTTCCTTCTAGAGTTTACATAAGTAAAGAACTCTTTGCATCCTTTGCCAAGGATTTCTCGTAATCTATCTTCGCCTGCCTAACTTCCTTTGTGCCTGGATTAAAAACTAGCTTAGGTCTGTCATAGGCTTCTGTGTCACCTGATACTTTATATGCATCCCATACATTTTTCTTTGCTACGAACCTCATTAGCTCATCTAACATCCATTTAGGCCTAAACCTTGAACAGTATTTCTTAGATGGAATGAAAAGCCTAGTAACCTCCAAAATCAAGTCCCTGAAGGCTTTCCATTTAGAATTCAACGTTGGTAACATCATCAGTTGTTCCCACTGTACAGCATTTAAAAACTGTCTGAGTCCCCTGTAGTCACCTTTATGAAAGGAATAGCCCTTCCCTTTAGCCTTGATGGTAGTTACATCTTTAAGTAATTCCCACATCAGTACATTGTGATCAATGTCATCCAGTGGTTCCTTTATCTGCAAATTCTTAATGCATGAATAATCACTGCTGATAATCAGATCAAGAGTATTACTCTCTCTCTGGTTGCCTCTCGAACATGTTGCTGTAGAAAAAAATCATCCAATAAATCCAAAAAAGTCTTGCTAGTGTGTGTGTGTGTGTGTGTTCATTCAACCCATAATTTCCAGTAGATATCTGGAAAGTTAAAATCCCCCATTATAAGACATGCTGATTTACTGGCCCACTCTATTTCTCTGCACAATTGCTCATTATACTCATCAGATTCATTAGGCCTATAACACACACCTACTCTCATTTTTCCTTTACCAGTGCTTATGTCACACCAAACAGACTCAACATCGAATTGTGCACCACCATCAGTTGGATGCACTTCCTTAGATTTTATGTGTTTCTTAACAGTATAACCCCATCCTCCCTTCCTGTCTTGTCTATCCTTTCTGTATACATTGTACTCCCCAAATTCCAATTCTGCACTGCTTATGTCTGTGTGACACCACGTCTCTGATATCCCAACAATATCTGCCTTTGATATCTTGACTAGCACTTCAAGCTCATCAAATTTATTAATTATACTCCCAGCATTGGTGTACATGCAACTGTTGCTACTCTTAGTTACCCTAACACAGCCCATGTATTTATTTGTTCTACTATATCTCCGTTGCCTTGCTTTCCAGGCTGCTGCTCATTCTAATAGAAGCAGTGCAAGAATCAATTTTGCCTCTGCCTGCGGCCACTGTTAACCTTTTAGTCTGTGTATCCCCCAAGCTAGCAGTTTTCCCACCCACCTAACACTGCCTCGATAGCATCAGCAAATAATCTTTCACCCTTTCTATTTAAGTGTACCCCATCCCTGTAGAAGCAGTCTTTCCTGTCAACAAGCACAGACCAGGCTGAAAAAAATTCTACATTTTGAGCCTTGCACAATCTCTTCAGGGCTGAATTGATCAAGGCTCTCATCATATACTCTCTTGTATTGTGTCTGGGCAGAATTGCAGACACTTTCACGTTCAACCCTAATTTGGGAGTCGTAACTTCCAAAAATCGCTAGTTAAATACAAAATAAGAAGCTAACAAACGCTATTAAACCTATTTAATATCTCTGTAAAACACAATGTAGTATGTTAACGAAGAATACGGTAAAAATTAAAAATACTTATGCCTTTACAGCAGCCAATAATCCTCCGACTTTCTCTTTCACGACTAGAGTGCCCTCCCCAAAAAAATTTAATTCATGTTCATAAAGAGAGCATATCTTCTTCTGAATCCAAGACAACACTGGATGAGTAGTATATCTCATTGCTGATACAGCCTGTAATACACTTAAGTAGTCTATATATAATACATTATTTGATATTGCTGAGTGCTGTGTAATCTTGGACTTTTGATTTTGATAAGCACACAGTATGTGTGCTTATCAAGTATATGTTGCATTCATGAGGCATATGTTGCATTCATGAGGAATCTCGATATTGTCATGTCTGGAAAGACAACAGTAGCAAATAACACAGATAATTCCTCTTTCTATGGATTTGTTGGATGACTGTTTTCTACAGCTGCATGTTAGAGAGGCAACAAGAGAGAGTAATACTTTTCATCTGATTATCATCAGTGATTATTCATGCATTAATAATCTGCAGATAAAAGAACCGATAGGTGGCAATGATCACAGTGTATTGATGTGGGATTTTCTTAGTGATGTAACCCCCAGCAATGGTAAAGGGAAGAGGCTTAGCTTTCATAAAGGTGACTGCAGTGGTCTGAGACAGTTTTTGAATTCTACACAGTGGGCCCAACTGATGTTACCATCAACAAATTCTAAATGGGACGTATTTAATGAAATCATCATAGAAGCTACTAGGTTATTCACATCAACTAAGAAATACTGTTCAAGACCTAAATGGTAATAAGACAAACTGATGAGACTTGTGGAAGGGAAGTAAAATGCATGGGATGCATATAAATTATAAGGCAACACAGAAGCTTGTGGTAGATATAAACTAGTCTGTAATAAAGACAGAAAAAAGGTTAGGCAAGCTAAGGCAATCAGAAATCTTTGGCAAAGGATGCAAAAAAAAAAAAAACAGCAAAGAATTTTTAACTTGTGTAAACACTAGAAGGAAGGGAATGAATTACATTGGTTCACTTGATATCGATTGTTCAGCTGATGACAATCCTGTTCAGGTTAATGACAAACTGAATAAGCATTTTGCATCTGCATTCACACATGAGGAATTTAAGGAAGTAGATGACAGAAGTTTATCAAACTTTAAGAGGCAGCTAAATGATTTTGTAATGACTGAGTGGAAAGTGGAAGAGTTATTGTTGAAGTCAAACATAAAAAAGGCATCTGGGTGTAAATGGGATCTATCCAGTATTATAAATGTAGGCATCTAAGGAGGTAATGCAAACTGTAATTATGAGAGCTTCTTTGAATTCAGGGGAAAAGTCCCCAAAGACCGGCAATGTGTGAATGTATCTCCAATTCACAAAGTGTGATCAAAGGATGACACAAGCAATTACAGAACTGTTAGCTTAACTTCTGTTCCAAGGGAAAATAATGGAGTCTCTGATTAAAGGAGTAATGCAGCACCATCTAGACAGGAGTGCAGTTATACATCAGACACAATGTGAGTTTGTGAAAGGGGAACTTGTCTGACTGTTTTGGTTGGATACTATGGTGCAGTCACAAAGGAACTGGAATGAAAAAAATAATTTTGATATCATATACGGCCTCTGTAGCCAAGTGGACAGGTGCTGGAATAGACCGGTGGACAGTAATATGTCCTCTTTGAGTAGACCGGTGTTCAAGCCCCTGACTGCTAAACCCACACTGGACCAGCATGGCAGATCATGGTCCATTTCCCTCAACATGAATTGTTAATGACTTCTTACCATCATCATCATCATCAGCCATTTTCAATCCACTGCAGGATGAAGGCCTCTCCAGCAACTTTCCAGTTGCTTCTGTTTTGAGCACTGGACATCCATTTACTACCCACAAACTCATGAATTTCATCTATCCATCTCCGCCTTTGTCTTCCAGGTTTTCTTCTAGCTCCTCTTGGATACCATTCTGTTATTTTCTTAGTCCATCTGTCATCATGTCTTCGAGCTATGTGTCCTGCCCAAGACCATTTTAGTTCTTTAGTTTTGATAAGAATGTCCTTTACTTGAGTTTGTTGCCTAATCCATGTGTTTCTCTTCTTATCTAACAGTCTTATTCCCAATATGATTCGTTCCATTCTTCGCTGTGTGGTTCTCAGCTTCTCTTCCATTCTTTTGGTGAGTGCCCAAGTTTCACTTCCATAAGTCATGGTGGGGAGTATACATTGGTCCATTATTTTACGTTTCAGACAAACTGGGATATTGCTCTTCAGTATGTGACTATATTTCCTGAATGCTATCCATCCAAAATTTATTCTTCTCTTGACTTCCAGCCATTTATCATTATTACAGCTAATAACTTGTCCCAGATAAGTATATGACTCCACCTTTTCAATTACTGCTCCTTCAATCATTATTTCCCTTTCTGTGGCATACTTGTTCATCATTACTTTTGTTTTAGCCATATTCATCTTTAGTCCAAAATCCTTACTAGCTGTGCATAACTGATTAAGATTTTCCTCTAATTCTTTGGGATCATGGCTTATGACCACAATGTCATCTGCAAATCGCAAATGGTTTAGGTACTCTCCGTTCACATTGACTCCTTTCTGCGACCAGTCTAATCTTCTGAAAGCTTCCTCAAGGGCAGCAGTAAACAGCTTCGGAGATATTGTGTCTCCTTGTCGAACTCCTTTCTCAATTTTAAATTTCCTACTGTCTTTGTCTAGTCTAATAAAGGAGGTAGCACTCTCGTATATTTTCTTCAAAATCATAATATATGGGGTATCAATGCCTTGTCTTTCCAGTGACCGAAACATTGCCTTATGCTGTATGGAGTCAAATGCCTTTTCATAATCCACAAATGCCAGGCATAATGGTGTTTTATATTCATTTGCTTTCTCCATTAGCTGTGATATTACATGAAGGTGATCCATAGTTGAGAATCCTGTCCTAAAGCCAGCTTGCTCTTTCGGTTGATTCTCATCCAGTATTCTTTCTAATCTGTTAGTAATGACCCTTGTGAACAACTTGTAGATGTGGGATAACAAGCTAATTGGTCTATAATTTCCAATTTCTGATTTATCTCCTTTCTTATGCAGCAAAACTATGATTGCATTATTCCACTGCTTAGGCGTCACACCTTTTCTAATGCACTTTGTGAAGAGCCTTGCCAGTTTTTGTGTTATGTCTCTTCCTCCCAATTTTAACAACTCTACAGTAACTTCATCTTCCCCCGGGGCTTTCTGATTCTTCATTTTCTTCAATGCATGTTCTACCTCATCAGGAAGAATATTGGGTATGTCGTATGTGTTGCTACTTTGCAATCCATCTTCCCCACTGCTGGCATCATTCCCCTGCTCCTTGTATAATTCTCTATAGTAGTCTTCTGCTATTTGAATTATGCCTTCTCTGCTGTTTATAAGTGCACCATCGCTATTCTTCAGTTTCAGTATCATTTGTCTTTCTGTATTACTGCTCATGGCTGCTGATTTAAATACTTTGTTTTCCCTTAATGCTTGTTCTACTTTTCTTGTGTTAAATCTTCTTATGTCCTCTCTGAGTCTTTTTCTAATGGCTTTGCATAACTCAGTATACTCAATTTTCTCCCTGTCAGTGTTTTTCTTGCTTTTCATTTGTCGTCTTCGGTTCATCATGACAAGTGTTTCTTGACTAATTTTTTCTTCTTTGGATTTTTTTTTCCCTATAGGTTTCTTGGGCTTTATCACTTTCAAAAAGTTGTAATATTCCTCATCGATATCTTGGTCCTCAGTAGTCTGCAGAAGCTCAAACTTGTTGTGACCTTTAGAATTCTATGCGACAAGAAATGTGCCCTAGAAAAATATCACAGACTAATTTAGCCGAAGATTAAGTTCCAGTACATACTGCTTTTTCTCCTCTTCTGTTATCTCAAAGACCTTTGTATTATTTACTCGAGTCAGTTTTTTCCTTTCCTTTCCTACATCTATATCAAGTGTACATCTTACCATTCTGTGATCACTTCCAACATTTACCTTATTCAGGACGGTGACATCATTCACAATATATCTTCTATTAGTGAGGATGAAGTCGATTTCATTAGTAGTTAATCCATTTGGACTCTTCCATGTCCACTTTCTGTTCACCCTTTTCTTGAAAAAAGTGTTCATTACTGACAGTCCTTGAGATTCTGCAAATTCCACAAGTCTTTCACCTCTTTCATTTCTTTCACCAATTCCAAAATTTCCTATAGTTCCCCTTTCTGTGCTGTTTTGTCTTTTTCCAACCTTAGCATTGAAGTCTCCCATAATAATAATATGGTAACTTCTTACCATACCTTGCCTTTTATGTGGATTTTAGGAAGACCTTTGATACTGTTGCTCAAATAAGATTACTGTACAAATTGGAGCAGTGTGGCCTTAAGGGCAAGTTACTGCTATGGGTAAAGGATGGTTGAGTGGTAGAAGACAGAGAATGATTATCAACGGACACTGTTCTTCGTGGACTAATGTTATTAGCGAATTACCGCAGGGTCCGGTGCTGGAACCATCATTGTTTACTGTATTTATTAATGTTATTGATGACGTCATACCAGATTTAATGTCCATGTTTGCTGATGATACAAAGGTTGACATTGTAGTTGTTGATGGTATGCTACTGCAATAGGATCTAGAAAAATTAGCAGATGGGCTGAAAAGGGCTAATATGAGCAGAAGTAACCCCAGAGTAATGTACCAACTGCATGGTACTCGCTCAGGGTTGTGGAAAATGAGAAAGGGGAGGGGGTAATTGTGCAGTCAGATTTGAAGTTCTCCTAGCAGTGCAGACAAGCTTCCTAGACAGATCACATGCTTTTATCAGTGGTTGTAGGAATTTTGCTAGCAGGGATAAAGAAGTGATTATATAAGGCAATTGCCAGGCTACATCTCGGGTACTGTGTATGGGTCTGGAGGCCTTATTTAAAGCCTCCTGACCTGTATGTGGTACTCAGGATGTGGCCTGACAATTGCCAAGAATTAATTTAGAAAGGATGTAGATTTTCTGGAGTTGGTACAGTGAAAGGCAACGAGATTTGTGAGGGGGAAACAAAAGGGTCTCTTACCAAGAAAGGCTTCAGTTCTGTAAATTGCGGTGTCTGTAGACTAGGCATCTGCAAGGTGATCTGCAATGCAATTTAAGTTTAAGGCTTTGAATGGATTGAACAAGTTTAATGTTTGATGAGTTTCTTCTTCTTGCTTAGATTATGTATAAATTCAAATTTAGAAAAAGGATGGTTGCAGAACAGAGGTGCAGAAGTTTGCCTTTATCCAGCGGCTGGTTCATTGCTCTCTGTTGTGGAAGTGGATAAAAAAATTCAAGGAAGAACTAGAAAAACTATTGGAGGGAAGAACTGATAGGTTAAATGTAAAGGTTTTTTTTTTTTGTGTGTATGTATGTGTGTGTGCATGTGATGCTGTATAAGCTTGCTTTCTTGTTTCGTTTGCCACTGTTAATACTAATACATGATAAAATTTAAATTGGCAGTTTTTAGACAGTTGTTATTGGGTATCAATCCTTCCAAAAATGGAGTAAAGTTTACAAAGACCACATTTGATTTTAAAATGTAACCTAAAGTTAGCATTAGCAAGGGCACATGATGCAAGAAAGCAAGCTTAAAATGCATCATCAGCCAAAAAAAAAAAAAAAACCACACAGACCCTTCTCATTTTGGTGCATTATGCCATTAATGCACCAAAAGAATGTATTCATTACTCCTGTATTTTCTCAACCAATGGAACTTTATTTTTCAAAATTATAAATACCTTGTTTAAATCCCTACTTGGACTTCTAGTCTCAAGACTGTATAGGAATGCCTCTTTAAATTAAAAACTGTGTTACTTTTAATTGTACCCTTTTCAGGTGATCCACATCCTTCTATAAACTTCCAATTTGTTTCTTCCCAACTAATAAGGTAATTTGAGATTATTATAACTAAAATGTAAAACCTTATAATTTCACAGTGTTGTGTTTTAACCCTCATTTTTTTAGACCAGCTGAACAATTTATATATATTTTTTGAAGTTGCGTACCTTGCTTACTATTGCTTACTCTGATAATATTTGTATCATCAATAAACTTTGCAGTCAGTTCCAAAACTTATGGAATCAAAACCATTTGAGGTCCTGGTCCACTCAGAGCAACAGCTGTTTATAGTCACCCTTAATTTCCTTCATTTAACCAATCTTTTATTCTCTGTAGTACCTTTCCAATGGCACTTTGTTCTAATTTCTACTAAATGTTTTCACGTGGGATGGTATCAGAAGCTTTATATAATCTAAATTTATTGTTTTGGAATTATTCTTTGTGTTCCCTTCTTCTCATAATAGCTGGTCATATTAGACATAATTTACCTTTAATAAACCTAAGGTATTTCTCTAAATCTGTTTCTGTGCTTTGTGATTTTTAAATCATTATGAATTCCATAATTTTTTTAGCTTGAACTTCCAGTCTGTAATTACCCATTTTACCCTCGGACAACATGATTCTGTTTGTTTGTTATTTGGTTTTTAGGAGCATTAGCAACTAAGGCCATATTGCTCCAGGGATATGCGGTGGTCATTCCTGACCTTTCCGCATCCTCCGTATTTCATGGTCACGGGCTCAAACTCCGGTCTAATCAAGAAGTGTGTGCTACGCACTTCTGCTCCTGCCCACCTGGCTACAGAGGCACAACAACCTGATTCTAGAGACTTGTGCATTGTAATAGATATGAATTTAGACAGTCTGTTCTGCTACTGCATTTATTATTAGTATTACTGGAAAAATTTCATCAGCTCATGTCTTTTTTCATATTCAGGCATTTCTAACTTTGTATTCGAGATATGCTGTATAGATAAATATTGTGCAATGCTAGCATATTACTAAAGTTAGCATTGCACAGTATTTATGTGTACAACATGACTTTCTTTCCCTCACAAGTTGTAACTTTTTTGACATTTTTAATATAGGAAGCACAACAGAAACAGCTGGAATTAGAGATGCAGAAAAGACGTGAGCGTATTGAAAAGTGGCGAGCAGAGAGAAAAAAGAAAGAAATAGAAGAAGGTTCTTCAAATCAAGCAATTATTATTCTTCCTCCAGCTAAAAAATGGACTTTAGAAGATGATGAAGATGAAGAAATCCCATTGTTAGATCTAACAGAGAAAAAAGAAGAAATTAAAAAGGAAGAAGAGGAGGAGAGTAAAGAAGATAAAGAAGAAGAAGCTGTAGAGGGAAATGGAAATGGAGAAGAAGAGGATGAAGAAATTGATCCTCTTGATGCTTTTATGCAGGTAAATGATATGAACTGGTGGTATTTTTTTTAATGTATTAACTTTTTTTTTTTTTTTTTGTTTACAAATATTAACAGATTCTTGAATATCGTCTTTATGGATTTGATCTTCATGCACCAGATATTGCATCCATTAAGAAGCAACACTATATCTTGTTTTGTGTATTAAAAAATAGCATTTAGCAAAGTATGGATTAATGTCAGCAGTGATTTTTTATGATGAGAAGATGTAGTCTCTTTGCAAATGCAGAGTGTGCTTATATATAATGAATATTATATATAAGCACACTCTGCCCAGTCGAAGTTTTATATAAAGCCCTCCAGGGCAATGAGAAAAACTCGTTATATTGAAAGGACTTTATATCGATTCTTCATAAAATCAGCAACAAAACAAGTAAAAGCTTTTTAATTCTGCTAAAACAATATAGTATAATCTTATTTATAATATGTACTATAGTATTACACAAGAAAATTATGATTGTAAATTTTGCACTGATTGTAGAGTGCAGTAAGATTACAATTAAATCAGAAATTTCACTACATAGGCTACATACCTATCAAGACCTAACAAGAGAATTGTTTCTTACTTTAAAATAATCTGTCAAAACATACTGTTTCAATGGTAGAGCATGTTTTTAAAAGAGAATTATGAAGTTGTGAGAACAGTTATTTCACTTTTGCAGCTAGGCTGTACTTGAAAAAATCGACACACAAGTTCTGATCCTTGATGAGCATCTCTCATTGAACCTCTTGTTGGGTTGCTGGTGGGTTCCCCACTGCTGTAACATATCCCACCCCCTGGAGCAGGATGGGCAGTTTGACCTTCCTACCGGATTCGACACTTACATCATTGATGGAGACATACTGCAGCTTTGCTGCCGACACGGCATTTGGCGATCTGAACCGGGTACTCAAACCTGGTTTCCTTTAAGGCAGGGAGAGGGAGACTGGTCTCTAGCTCCCTCCCCCCCTGCCTTCCACATACTTCACCTGGTGGGGCTCATCCCCACTGACCTCTTTGGGGGATGCCTACTCTACATCCCAATCCTCCTACCTGTTTTCCCCCAGTCTTCAATCTCCCCCCACTCTAACTAAACTGACTGAGTACACCCCTTAACAATGCCGCCAAATTCTAATCAATGTCTAAATTCAACTGCTTCCTCATAAACTTCTTTCAGCCTTTCCAAATTCTAGTGTTTACCTCCCCCCCCCACTATATATACGGTTGTGCTGGGCCCCCATATCTACTGATTCGGTATCTGCTGATTCAGTTACCCATGGTTAACCATGGGAAAAAAAACGAAAAAACTTAACACATACTACTCATGTGGCCAATACGATGCTTCCCTTTATTTTTTATGATGTTGATTTTAAACCGAATAGCTTCCATTTATTTTTTTACAATGTCGTGTATGGTTTGGTCACCATCATTATAATGGTTCTTTAGAGATTTAATGGATGCACCATTTTAAAACTTTTGAATAATTTCAAGTTTTTGTTTTGTTTAACTTTGTTTGAAATGATGGGCAAACACAACTCTTGCGTTTGCCCATCATTTTCACGATTTCTAAACAGAAAAAAAAATAGTTATTATAAAAAAAAAAATTCCAAAATTCCTGACATAAATAATGAAACAAAATTTGTCCTTTTGTGGTGCGACAGAACACAACATTGATGCAATGCACAAAATCAAACTAAACATTTGGTCTTTTTTTGTGTTTTGAGCGGTAGGTGTGAAGGCACGCTAATCTCCCAATGGTGACTTACAACGTCTGTTCTTGTCGCTTATTTACAACTTGCAAAATATCTGTTTATATCTATTCTAGTTATTACTTGAATTTTATGATTTCTGCTTATTTTTTTTTTTTTTTTAGTTTGGACTCTTGAAGTGTCTCGTTAAATCGAGAGTCTGTTGTACTTTATTATTACCGTATTTAATGTTGGTAATGTCTTACTGTGTCTTTAATTTATCAGTTAAACTTTATTATACGTATATATGTACAAGAAAATCATGTTATATGTGGGGTCAGCAGGTGTTCGCTTATATTCGCGGTTTCGGCCATCCATGGTAGGTCTTGGAACGTATCCCCCCCCGTATCTGCGGGTTTTACTGTATATATATAGGCCTTGCCACTGAAATCCTCAAAAATTAGGTGTTATGTGGCAGGTCCTGCCAGAGTACTTAAATAACCTATTGGGTGCTTGACCTGCCTCCTTTTGGCGAAGTGTGGGCAACGATGGGGCTGAACAGCTAAATGGTCAGAGAAACAACAGAACATAACACTACACAACAAACCACTCCTACACAATTTTTTAAATCTCTGTCTTTCACAGAGTTTTGTGTCACACAAACAGAGTATACAACGCAGGCATGGGGGGGCCCTTGTGCTGTCAGACAGCTAACACACTTTACACTGAACCTCTTGTTCAACCACAGTAGGTTCTTCATCTTCATCACTACAAATTTTAGATTCCATTGCGTCTACAATGAGTTCTTCATTTGTGCATACCCTGAAACACTCAATGTCCACATCCACTTCTGCATAATCTTTGAAGCTTAAGTTTTCCTGTAAGTTTAGGTGGTAGCACACATGCTCAAATATTTCTTCCCTATTATCGGACTGTTTTATACAATTAATAGAGGAAGAAGCATGCAAAATTTCACATTGCATCATTCAAGGTGGTAAATCCAGCATGTTTGAAGCAGTTGGTGATCACTTTTTCATCAATTTCATCCCATGCGGATGTCTATTTCTCATTGAATTTTGCTTTCAAGACAGCACAATTTTGTTTAATAGCATTATTCGATAGTTTTTCTTAAAACACTGGATTTCACTTTGATCAGGTGGCTGAAGAACTGACATCGTATTTGGTGGTTGGTAGGTATGTGACAGTGAGTGCATGTAGATCATTTACTTGACACCAAGGGATTCAGGTATCCACACAAAATTTTTCAGTTCTTCTCACTCATCCTGCCACCTAAGTCTGATCCATGCCTTTTGGTTTGCTTGATGTCTTTCAAACCTTTTAAGCATTGAGGCTTCTGGGATTTTCCAGTGATTAAAAGAAGGGGCCTGTCTGTGCCACACACGTTTACTGCTGGGAGAATGGTAATCCATTGTTTGGCCTTTTTTTCTGCCACTACATTTCTCCCCTTTAAATGCAAGTGTTTTATCTGGCAGCATTTTAAAAAAAAAAAGAGTCCAGTTTCATCAGCATTGAAGATGTCGTTGTGGTCGTACGTCAGCAAAACATTTTTTAAATGATTTTCCGTCCATTCGTTTGTAACTTCAATGTCCATGGCTGCACTTTTGCCACACACTTTTTTGAAAGACAGGCCATGGCGAATCTTAAATTTCTGGAACCACCATCATCTGAACTTTTAAATTCTTCAATATCCGTTCGATGTGCAGACGATTCAGCTTTTTAAAGATTGCCATCTACAGGAATGTTTTTTGCACCTTTTCGAGATCCGGATACTTCACCTTTTGGGATTGAATCCTACCCGTGTTGCAGATTTCACTAAACTTTCAATCTTTTTCTGATCTTTCAGAATAGTGAACAGAGTACTCTTTGGAATGCTGAACTGTTTGGTGATGTTAGTTGTAGAATACAGCTTGCAAAATCCTAATTTTATCTGTGATTTGCAGAGCAATCTGCTTTCTTGCATATGATTGGCAGAGCTATCCTCAAATGATTTCTCATTGTCAGGCTGCAAGCTCGTCATTTACTTCAATGTATTTGAAGCATTCTGCCATTTTCAAATGTAAATATTTTAATAAAAAAGTAAAAATTCAGATTAAGAGGTAGAAATTTATGGTCTTTATTATGGAAATCCTTTTGTTTTCATTGTCATTATAATGGATGTAAAATAGCATTAAGTTAATGAGACCAACCACATAGAACATTATAACAGGTTGGGACATTGAAAAGAGGGTCACTATAAAGAGCTTCAACTATAAATATAATAAAAAAATAATTTGGAATAACTTTAAATTTAAACTGGGGTTTTAAAAGTAAAACCCCAGTTTAAATACAATTTTACAAGTAAAACCTCAGTTTAAATTTAAACTGGAGTTTTACTTGTTATATCTAATTATAATTTTTGTTTATCACTGCCTTTAATTTTAATAAATTGAAGGAATTATCTTTAATTTAACGTCATACTAACAGTGTGGGGTAAGGGTTACAACCTCAACTTTACAGTCTGCAATTAGCCCACCTAATTGTAGTATGAAGTTAAATTAGATTAGTGATAATTTAGATTTATTAAAATTCTCTCTCCTTCCACCCTGTGAGGTATAATGGGTTTACCATTTGTTACTCATTTGGAGAGGTGTGGGTTGAAATTGTGTTGGAGGTCCTAAAGGTTTTGTCTACAGCAAGCAATAGAGATAAGAGGTTTTCGCATGAGTTGTTAGGGTTTGTCATCCCACACAATGGACAGAAACACACACACGCTTGTACAGACATAATAGTCAATTAATGACCATAGGTACTAGAATACCATGTGAGCTGGTTCAGTATAGGCAAAGTAATTGTGTCAAAAATCACACAATGTCTCTTTCTTTTAAATAGTTTTACTGAATACACTTGTTCAGAACTGCTAAAAAAACCATAACTAATGTATAGGAAGTTTCACAAAAATACTAAACTGTGTTTGTCTGTATTTTTGAACATAATTAATAATGAGGGGAAAAAATTCAAGTTACTGGTTACTTGTAGCGGTAGTTCCTACACCACTGACATATTTTGTCCATATTGTCTGTTCTCTGATCAGTTTGCCTGTTTTACTGGATGAAGAAAATCCAAGTTTCTGGGAGTAAAAACCTTACTGCTCTTGTTTGAGACTAGCTAATAACTGCAGTAGTGTGAAAACTATAAAAGTTCCTCATATAGTTGACAGTGGTCATAATTAACCCTTGCACATATCTGCCAGGGCTGTTAATTATAAGTAATAAGAAAAATGCCTCATCTTTGTGAAGTTGAAGAAATTCTCTCATATGATCTTATGTATATTGTATTGTATCCTGAAAAACTTTCTTCTTTTGATGCTGTCTCCTATTGGAGGTTGGCAATCACCACACTGTGCTTATCTCTGTCTTGGGTAAGATTAAAAATATCCTCAGCTAATCTGCCAGTCCAGTTGCAGATGTTTTTCAGCCATGACAGTTTTCCTCCTCCTCCCCACTCCTCTCTTTCCCTCTATTATTACTTGAAGCAATTTATATTTCTCATTTCTAAGGATGTGTCCCAGATAGGCAGTTTTCCTTCTCTTTACTAAGCTCAGCAATTCACTTTTTCTTCCTGCTCTTTTCAAGACTGTTGGTGATTCTATCTAACCAAGATATTTTTAGCATGTGTCTGTAGATCCACATTTCAAAGGCCTCTATTTTGTTTGTGCTTAATGTTTCAGCATCCAGGTTTAAACTCCGTATAATAGTATAGACCACACATAGCATCTAACGAATTTCAGTCTGATTGATAGATCTAGAGCTTCTAGTTCTGTATTTTGTAAAGGCATTTCTCGCAACCTCTATTCTTGCTTTTATTTCTGCTTCCAGTTCTAGATCAACATTTAGTCAACTACCAATGTATTTAAAATGAGTCACTGTATCTATTGGAGTTCCATTCAATAATAGATGCTCTTGGTTTACTGGAGGTTTACTCACAGTCATGTATTTGGTTTTGTTGACATTGATTCTTAAATCCATATCATTACATTTGTTGTTAATACAGTCGAAAAGCAATTAAAAGTCTTCTATATTTTCTGGGAATATAGCAGTATTGTAAGCATATCATATGTTATTTATCAGCTGACCATTTATTTTAATTCCTTCTTTCCTTTCCCACAATGCATTTTGGAAAATAACTTCAGAATAGATATCATCAAAGTTTCTTGCGACGACTGACTAACTTGTTAAAATAAATTTATTAAAATAAAAATGATATATACATAAGATAAAAAAGAAATAAAATAAGATAAAAGCATTAAAATACAATAACATAAAAGAATTAAAATATAATATAATAAAAGTGTTAAAATACATAGTAGCTTTCGAAGCGAAGTGCCTCTTCATCAGCTAGGCTGTGAATGGTGTACTTCAGTATATATTGATGGTTACAGTAGCACAAGTCAGCTGGGCATGTCATGTATCACGAGTGTGGTGTCGGTAAAGCAGAATTACGTACATGTGATGATCGCCAGCACTCATCGCACTGCAATACAGTACATTCTATAATAGCGTGTAAGTGTACTCCCCTCATGCGATTCATAGTACTATTATTGGTGGCTATGTGTAGTGCTTTAAGCCATGAGCGCTGGCCTTAATCATGTGAATACTTGACGGTTTCAATATCCTGTTGGGGATCAAGATTGTGCTGCTCAACTCAGTAATGTTCGGTGACTGCGGAGCGTTCAAAATTAGCGGTTCGCAGAGCCACCTCATGCTCAGAAACCCGATCTTTCAATCTTCTACCAGATTCACCTACATAACACCCCCCCCCCCCACAATCCGCACACATAATATGATATATGGAATCACTCCATTGGAAAGGAGGAAAAGGTGTTTTCACCTTAGAAATAATAGATTGTAATTTCCTACCTGGAAGTTGCACACATTGTATATGATGGAGATGCAAAATCCTAACAAGATGTTCCGATACACCCGGATAATAGGAGATGTAGGCAGTAGAGATAAATTGATTGACGTGAAGCGGGTTAGATTTTGTAACAAATTCGTGAGCCTGAAGCTCACATCTATCTAGAACATGAGGTGGATAGCCACAATTTGAAAGCTCTGCCCTAATTTTAGAAATCTTTAATTGCCTGTCATCAGTCGAACTAGAATGTGTCCAAGCGCGGGAGAATAAAGTACGAGCAGTGCTACATAAATGACCAGGGACGTGCGTAGAGTCATAATTGGTAAATTGGCCTGTGCACATTGGCTTCCTAAAAATGGAAGTTACTAAATGCGAATCCACGCATTGGACTAACACATCCAAAAAAGAAAGGGTATTATCAATCTCTAGTTCAATCTTCAACTGAATGACGGGCGACATGGAATTGGGATATTGCAGCAGCCCAGATTCTGATCCCCGGGGTACAATTGCAAAAAGATCGTCAACATAACGACACCAGAGAGTGATAAGAATAAGTAAGTTGAAGAAAATCTGACTCTCAAGTTCCTCCATGGCGATATTGGCCACGATAGGACTAACAGGGGCCAAATACAGGGTACCTATAGCTGTGCCCTGTATTTGGCGAAACAGAGTCATTGAACGTGATCATGCCTTCCCGTTAAACACAGATTGAGAGCAGTACAAATATCATCTGTAGAGAGCGAGGTTCTATCTCCCAGTGTGGTATCCCTGCTCAAAAGATATCTCGTGCAGGCAAAAGCCTGTTGTAGAGGAACAAAAGTGAACAGAGAAATCACATCAAAGGAGACCATAAACTCGCTCTCAGAAATAATAAAATCTTTAATAATATGCAGAAAATGCATACTACTGGAAACAGTGTAAACAGTTTTCCTAACAAGGGGTGCTAATAACTTGGCAACATGTTTAGAAAGTTCATACGTAGGTGTATGACAACAAGAAACAATGGGCCATAAAGGAATATCAGGTTTATGGATCTTTGGAAGTCCATAAAACTGCGGGAGTCGACAACCTGTCGCATGAAGCTTCCAGTGGGCGTTCTTGGTTATCTTATTAGCTAAAAACCAAGAATGCACAAATTTATTAACTTTGGATTCCAACTTCTTCAACACTTTCACAGGGAGTTGTGTACAGTTTCATAAACCTCCCCATCCTGTAATAGAGCGAGGTCTTTATGAATATACTCTGACTTGTCCAGGACAACAGCGCGTCGCCCCTTATCTGCAGGCAAAACTACAATAGTGCTGTCTTTGCACAAAGAAGAAAGAGCTTCTCGTTGACATTGTCTGAGGGTATTAGTAATAGACCGGATGTGCTGCAAAATCGAAGCTGTTTTAAAGCGAATTACGTTAGCAGTCTCTTCAGATAGCTTGTCGAGAGATGCCTCCACACCCATAACCAAATGTGTAATAGGAGGTTTACAAGGAAAGACTGCAAACTTCATGCTGAGGGTCAAGAGATCGTGTTGCTCTTTAGATAATTGTTTGCTACTCAAGTGCAAATCAAACTGTGAGTTATCTCTCATATGTGTGTTCCTAGCAGTATATGCTTCTCGTAATAAAGCGTTAAATTTATTCTGCTGATGTACATGATACTCTTCAGTCACACGCTTGGCTTGGGAACACAAAACATGAACCACTGCAGAAAATATAGGGGGAGGGACCAAACCTCTTAATTCTTACATGAGCTTGAATTTGTTCATGATGATGATCCTTTTCAATTCTTGATGCACACTACCAGTCCAGATTCCCAACATTTTCAAAGCAAAGCAGGCACGTCTCATGCACAGGAGAACGGTTCCTTGAATCTAAAATCCCTGGGAATAATACGATGGACTTTATACCGATGTGCAAAGCGTAAAGGTTGTCTATTATGGGCTTCAGACATAAACAATTTCTGCAAACTGACAGTAACACCATACACATATGGGCCATACATTAAATGAACATTAGAAAACAGGCCTTGTATGTCGGGTTGCATTATAGCATCAAAGTTTCTTGCGACGACCGACTAACTGGTTAAAATAAATTTATCATCATCATCATGAACTTGGTCCGGCTTAGGTCTTTTAAGACCTGTTCCGTTGTAGCTGTATCATGTCATGTATCACGAGTGTGGTGTCGGTAAAGCAGAATTACGTACATGTGATGATCGCCAGCGCTCATTGCACTGCAATACAGTACATTCTATAATAGGGTGTAAGTGTACTCCTCTCGTGCGATTCATAGTACTATTATTGGTAGCTACGTGTAATGCTTCAAGCCATGAGTGCTGGTGGTAATCACATGAATAGTTGGCGATTTCAATATCCCGCTGGGGATCAAGATTGTGCTGCTCAACCCAATAATGTTCGGTGACTGCAGAGTGTTCAAAATTAGCCGTTCGCAGAGCCACCTCATACTCAGAAACCTGATCTTTCAATGTTATGTAGGTGTCTGGAATAAGATTGAAAGATCGGGTTTCTGAGCATGAGGTGGCTCTGTGAACCGCTAATTTTGAATGCTCCGCAGTTGCCGAACATTATTTGGTTGAGCAGCACAATCTTGATCCCCAACAGGATATTGAAATCGTCGACTATTCACATGATTACCGCCAGTGCTCGTGGCTTGAAGCACTACACATAGCCACCAATAATAGTACTATGAATCGCACTTGGCAGTACACTTACGCCCTATTATAGAATGTACTGTATTGCAATGCAATGAGTGCTGGCGATCATCACATGTACGTAATTCTGCTTTACCGACACCAGACTCGTGATACATGATCATGCCCAGCTGACTTGTGCTATTGTAACCATCAATATATAGGGCGCCTCTGTAGTCAGGTGGGTAGGAGCAGCAGTGCATAGCACACGCTTGTTGATTAGACCGGGGTTCGAGCCCGTGACCACCAAATACGGAGGATGTGGAAAGGTCAGGGAATGACAACTGCATAGCCCCGGAGTAATATGGCCTTAGTTGCTAATGCTCCTAAAAACCAAATAACAACAATGTAACAACCATCAATATGTACTGAAGTACATCATTCACAGACTAGCTGATGAAGAGGTACTTTGCTTCGAAAGCTACTATGTATTTTAATGATTTTATTATATTATATTTTAACTCTTTTTATCTTATTGTATTTTAACACTTTTATCTTATTTTATTTCTTTTTTATCTTATGTATATATCATTTTTATTTTAATAAATTTATTTTAACCAGTTAGTTGGTCGTCACAAGAAACTTTGATGATATAATGCAACCTGACACACAAGTAGATTTCTTTGATGAGCCTGATGTCCCATCCATCAAGATCAAGCTTTCTAAGTGTTTCTATAAGGTTTACATGTTGCACCTGATTGAAAGCCTTTTCAAAGTCCTATGAAGCAGATGAATGCTGTCTTCTGGTGTTCTGTACATTTTTGTAACAACACCTTCTCTTGTGCCTAGTCCACTTCGGACTCCAAATTGAGTGTCAGAGATTCGCATTTTTTGTAAATCCTGTTTTGGATTATCCATAGCAGCAGCTTGTTTGTTAGTTATTTGGTTTTTAGGAGCATTAGCAACTAAGGCCGTATTGCCCCGGGATATGCGGTGGTCATTCCCTGACCTTTCTGCATCCTCCATATTTGGTGGTGAGGGGCTCGAACCCCGGCCTAATCAAGAAGCGTGTGGAAGCAGCAGCTTCAACATGTGGCTCATCAGACTAATAAGATGAAAATCGTTGCATTGTTCTTCTTTGGATGAGGAATGAATGAGGACCTCAACCAATCATTAGGTATTGTTCCATTTTATTGAACATTTTGGTTAGACCTTTCAGATTTTCTTCATCTAGAAGTTTCGCTATTTCAATTGGGATTTGATCTGAGCTGACTGCCTTGCCAGTCTTTGTCACTAGCAGAGCATATTTTACTTCAGACTAGAATTTCAAGGCCTTTTTCCATAGGTATTTACATGCAATATAATTTACATCTTGTCTGGCATCATCAAAAAGCATCTTGATGTAAGTTTCCCACATCTTCTTTCTGTCATCACCTGTTAAAACTGATTTTGAGCATTCTTTATTTTGTATGGCATCCTTTCCTGTTAATTCTTTTAACTTCTTATGTAAATAGAAATTATCATGCCTTTGTTCTAATTTTTCTATCTCTGTTGATTTTTCTAGCATCCACTCTTCTTTTTCTTAATTAATTTCCTTCTTTATCATTTTTTTTGATCTTCTGGTATTTAGTTGGAGCATCATTTTTGAACTTCCTTCTTTCATCCATTAGGTTTAGGATCTCTTCTGTCGTCCACTGCTTTTTTGCAGGTTGTGTTTTCATCATTTAGAATTTCTTTTCTGGTACTGATAACGATCTTACCAAACTCCTTCCATTTGTCACTTATGCCTTCAGCTCTCACTCTGTTGTTTAATTTTATGTTCAGCTCTTTACACAGTTTTTCTTTCACAGTTGAGACCTTGAGTTTTTCACAATTTAATCTGTTTGTCTTATTTCCTTTCCTAATGGTTCTCAACATTGGTTTGATGGTTGCTGTTAATAAGTTATGATCGGAATTAGCACCAGTGTAGGTTTTCGCTCCCTTGAGACTATTCAGAAAGCACTTACTTATCAGTATGAAGTCAATCTGATTTCTAACTATAGCCCCTGGTTTGTCTTGGGGGATTTCCACGTATAGAACTGTCTGGTGGGAAGTTTAAACCATGAGTTTGCTATTATCATGTTCTCCTCTTGACAGAACTGTATGAGCCAATCTTCTAACTCATTTTGTAAACCCAATCCAAAAACACCCACAATGTCAATTACCTTTCCTTTGCTGAATTTGACATTAAAGTCTCCCACAATGATATTTACTTCATATTTTTTGGTGTTACTTGTGATATCTTTCAGTTGTCTGAAGAATTCTTCAATAACATCATCACTTTTATCTGCTGTAGGTGCATATATTTGTATCACATTAACATTAACTGGTTTACCCTGCAGTTTTAGCATAATGATGCAATCTGAGTATGGAATAAAATTTGCTACTGATTTCTTCAGTGAATTGTGTATCATAATTCCCACACCATTTTGATGTGTATGTCTCCTGTCCCAGAGTAGTATAAGACCATACCATCGGAATGGCAGATTCTTGAGTTAGTCCAACTGATCTCACTTAAACTGAGAATTTCTACTCCAAAACGTTTCATTTTTCCTAGCCACACTTCCCCAGCTTTTTATATAAGGTTCGAACGTTCCATTTTCCTGTTTTTCCTAATGAAAGTTTTTGTACCCCGGAATTCTTAGCAACCCTGTCCCATTTAAGGTATGCTGGGGATTCGGGGCCATCTCTCTCTCATTGTACTAGCCATGGTGATTATTCTTGGGAAGCATAATGCAGTAGTTTCCCCCTTGCTTTCTGCACCACAGTACTTCAGCTGCATCCGTTGGTTTGACTACGCCCGATGTAATCTGAAAACGAGCAAGAATGAAGTCCACTTCTTCGCCTATGTCATGGAACTGGTAGTTACTTTCAGCCACCAAAATAAAACTTATTTTAGCATTAGCATTAGTAGAGGCATATGATGCAAGAAAGCAAGCTTATTCAGCATCAGCCAAAAAAAAAAAAAAAAAACACACACACCACTCCCATTTCACTCCTCCGTTCGTTCGAAATACCTGTCCAGTTGAGCTTTAAATTTGTTTAGGCTATCAACTTCAACAACAAGTGATGGAAGTCGGTTCCACCAACCAACCACCCGCTGGCCAAAGGCAAATTTCCGCACATCTATCTGACATCTGTCCTTCCTCAATTTGAATTTATGCCCTCTCAGGTGATTATTCTGAGCAAGATGAAGAATCCCATTGGCATTGAGCATGCTCAAACCATTCAAAGCCTTATACACCTCTATCAGATCACCTCGCCGGTGCCTAGTCTCCAGACTCTGTAATTTGCAAAACTTAAGCCTTTCTTCATAAGAGCAACCCTTTGTTCCATTCACTAATCTTGTTGCCCTTCTCTGTACCCGTTCCAGCAGCTCTACATCCTTCTTGAAATGAGGCCTCCAGACCTGTATACAGTACTCAAGATGTGGCCTAACCATTGCCTTATACAAGGGAATAATCACCTCCTTATCCCTGCTAGAAAAATTCCTGTATATCATTGACAAGACACCATGAGCTACTCTTGCAGCTCGTCTGCACTGCTCAGAGAACTTCATATCTGCCTGCACAATTACTCCCAGGTCCTTTTCATTATCCACCACTGTCAGTGTAGTACCGCAGAGTTGATACGTTGCTCTGGGGTTACTGTTTCCCATATGTAGTACTTTACATTTGTCAATGTTAAACTTCATTTGCCACCTCTCAGCCCATCTGTTCAACCTTTCCAGATCCTGTTGCAGCAGCATAGCGTAAGTAGTGTCCTTAACAACCCTGCCAACCTTTGTATCATCTGCAAACTTGGACATTAAACTTGATATCCCATCATCAATATCATTCATAAACACCGAAAACAACAACGGACCCAACACTGAACCCTGAGGAACTCCACTAATAACATTAGTCCACGTTGAGCAGTGTCCATTGATTACCACTCTCTGTCTTTTGCCACTCAACCATCCCCTTATCCATAACAGCAATTTGCCTCCAATGCCACACTGCTCCAATTTGTGCAGCAGTCTTCCATGTGCAACAGTACCAAAAGCCTTTCTAAGATCCAAATATATAATATCAAAGTTATTCCCTGCATCCAGTTCTTTTGTGACTACATCATAGTATCCAATCATATTGGTCAGGCAAGACCTGCCCTTAACAAAACCATGCTGCGTCTGAGCTATAACTGAATTCTTGTCTAGATGATCCTGCAGTGCTTCTTTAACCAGTGCCTCCATTAATTTACCTGGAACAGAAGTTAAACTAACAGGTCTATAATTACTTGTGTCAGCCTTTGATCCTCCTTTGTGAATTGGGGTTACATTTGCACATCTCCAGTCTATGGGTACCTCCCCTGAGTCCAAAGAAGCTCTCATAATTATGGCTAGGGGTTTGCTTACTTCCTTTGCTGCCTCCTTTAATATAACTGGATAGATCCCATCCACCCCAGGTGCCTTTTTTATGTTTATCCTCAACAATCTCTCCTCCACTTTCCTCTCAGTTATTACAAAATCATCCAGCTCACTGCCAATGTTTACTTTACCTACATCATTCTCCTTCCTGAATAACTCCTCATGCGTGAATGTAGATGCAAAATACTCGTTTATATTGTTAGCCACCTGAGCAAGATCCGCAACTGTTGAACCATCAATATCTAGTGGACCAATTTGATTCATCCCTTTCCTTCTTGAGTTTAAATATGTAAAGAACTCTTTTCTGTTTTTCTTTGCATCCTTTGCCAAGGATTTTTCGTAGTCTGCCTTTGCCTGCCTAATCTCCTTTGTGACTTGGTTACAGACCAACTTATATCTATCATAGGCTTCCATGTCACCCATTAATTTGTATGTATCCCATGCATTTTTCTTCTCTGCCACATGTCTCATTAGTTCATCCGACAACCATTTAGGCCTAAACCTTGAACGATATTTCTTAGTTGGTATGTAAAGCCTGGTAGCCTCCAAGATTAGTTCCTTGAATGCTTCCCATTTTGAGTTTGCTGTTGGTAACATCATCAGTTGGTCCCACTGTATAGAATTTAAATACTGCCTCAGACCATCATAGTCGCCTTTACGAAAACAAAAACCCTTCCCTTTACCTCTGATGGTAGTTACCTCCTTGAGTAAATCCCACTTCAACACACTGTGATCACTGCCACCTAGTGGTTCATTTATCTGCAGATTCTTAATGCATGAAGAATCACTACTGATAATCAGAGGCGCCTCCGTAGCCAGGTGGGAAGGAGCAGCAGTGCGTAGCACACGCTTCTTGATTAGACCGGGGTTCGAGCCTGTCACCACCATATGCGGAGAATGTGGAAAGGTCAGGGAATGACCACCGCATATCCCGGAGCAATATGGCCTTAGTTGCTAATGCTCCTAAAAACCAAAAAAAAAAAAAAAAAAAAACAAACTGATAATCAGATCAAGAGTATTGCTCCCTCTTGTTGCCTCACGAACATGCTGATGTAGAAAACAATCATCCAATAAATCCACAAAAGCCTTGCTAGTGTGCGAGTGACCAACCCACAAATTCCAGTCAATATCTGGGAAATTAAAATCCCCCATTATAAGACTCTCTGATTTACTGGCCCACTCTATTTCCCTGTACAATATCTTATTATACTCATCAGAGTCATTAGGCCTATAGCAGACTCCTACTCTCAATTTTGATTTCCCTATGCTTATGTCACACCAAACTGACTCGACACTGCCCTGTCCATCGATGTCGACTGGCTTCACTTCCTTGGACTTTGTGTTTCTTAACTAATAGCATAACCCCTCCTCCCCTCCTGTCCTGTCTATCCTTTCTATACACATTGTATTCCCCAAATTCCAGTTCCGCATTACTTATATCTGTGTGACACCACATCTCTGATATCCCAACAATATCTGCCTTTGATGTTTTGAGCAGTACCTCAAATTCATCAAATTTATTTACCAAACTCCTAGCATTGGTGTACACGCAGGTATACATGCACCTGTTTCTATTCTTAGCTACCCTAACACAACCCATGTGTTTACTTGTACCGCAATGACTCCCAGCAGTCTCTGAAATATCCTGCATCTTGTTTTTCAGGCTTCTGCTCATTTCAATAGAAGCAGTGCAAGAATCACTTCCACCTCTGCCAGTGCCTACTGTTAGTCTATTAGTCCTTGTATCCTCCCCAACTAGCAGTTTTCCGACCCACCTAACACTGCCTCGACAGCATCAGCAAAAATTCTTGCACCCTTTCTATTTAAGTGTATCCCATCCCTGTAGAAGCAATCTCTCCTGTCAATCCTTTGTCTCATTAGTTCAATATCTAGTGGACCAATTTGATTCATCCCTTTCCTTCTTGAGTTTAAATATGATACAGTCCAGGCTGAAAAAAATTCTACCCCTTGAGCCTTGCACAATCCCTCCAGGGCCGAATTGATCGACAAGGCTCTCATCAGATGAGAGCCTTGTCGATCACACTTTCAAATTCAACTTTCAAATTCAACCCTAATTCACGGCTTTTTTTCATCAGTGACCTGTACTTAGGACTATATCTGTGAACTTTTAAGTAAACTTTTCTGTCGTTATAGCAGCAGATAATATAAAAAGTTTCACAATATCAGTCTGGTCCTTCCTAATGGTATTTCTCAACAATGCTAATTTTAATTTCATTTCCCATAGTCTTATTTGAATTGAAATTATTGATATCGTTAGTTTTCTATATATTCTATGGGAAGAATGTTATTAAGTAAAATCCTGTGTTATATACAGATGATGCAGTGATGACAAACTGTTATTGGTTAGTTTAATGGTTATCATTGACTTCAAAACTGCATTTTTAATGAAAATGCGTAGATTCAGAATGTAAAGCGTTCCCCATCCAGTGATTTATTTTGTTAAGACCTGGAATGAGAATTGCACCAGAGTTCTAATTGGATTTTGGACTTTGGTGGCCAATGCAGTGGGCATGGGAAAAGGAAGGTGCATATTATGCCTGTCAAAATTTCAGTTTAGTATTAATAAGTGCAATTGCTGCAGGGGAGCAGGCTTATTCTGCATCAGCAAAATAGATAAAAAAATATTGCAATACTAAATTAACTGCAATTGCCTCCTCTCTAAAAAGAAACTATCCAGTTTCACTTTGAACTTTGTTATATTCTCTGCCTCAACTTGGGGAACCTTATTTTGATGATCAATAATGCTGCATTAATATGACTTTTTGAAATTTAATCTTTTGTTGGTTCACAGAATTTTATGTTCATGTCCCTTTGTTCTAAGTGTCCTGCCATTTTTTTCCTGGGGTGAGAGCTCATTGAAGAAAACATGAAATTAATTCATGGTTTCATATTTTCGTGATTTAGTCTTTTACTTAAAAAAAAAAAAAAACCAGTCCTGATTGCAGGTAGAGCCATTTGCTGCTGTTATTTGGTTTTTAGGAGCATTAGCAACTAAGGCCATATTGCTCCGGGTATATGCGGTGGTCATTCCCTGACCTTTCCGCATTCTCTGTATTTGGTGGTCATGGGCTCGAACCCCGGTCTAATCAAGAAGCGTGTGCTATGCACTGCTGCTCCTGCTCACCTGGCTACGGAGGCACCTTAGAGCCATTTACATTTGTATTAATCTGCTACAAACAAGATAAATGTTAAAAACAAAAATTTTTGTTTAATTAAATTGTATCTGCTGTACAAATTTTCTGAACGTTTGATATATTACAATTTCATATGGTAACATATGCTTTTATAATTATAATCTTTCTAGAAATAGTTTTACTTTAGTAATATATGTATTTTGCATTTTATTTATTTATCATTGATTTTAAAGTGGATATTCAAATAAATAAATGGAAATTTTTTTTTACGCTAGAAAAGTGCAGCAGAAGTTATTTGAACAAATAATGGGTTTAACATAATTTTGAGTAGTATTTATTAGAAAGAAATTTCTATATTACAACAAAATGATTCAGGATCACTGAGAAGTTCTCGTTTGTGGAAAATCACCATATTTCAGATTTAATGTAATTAAGCACATTTGCATACACCTTATGTTTCAGAGCTCTGTGGTTCCTTCTGAAGAACCACAAAGCTCTAAAACAAAGTAAAATGGACATGGGACATAAAAACTTAAAGTTGTTACTAGGTTCCTTCTCCCTCCCCCTTCTCCCAAAAAAAAAAACAAAATAAAAAATAAAGAAAGAGGAAGGTTGTCAGTCAACTTGACTATGAGTGTGGTAAGTTCTGTGTTGGGCTCAACTTACCACACTCATAGTCAAGGAACTTACTTGGGCAGAACTTACCACACACAGGGAGCAGCAGCAGCCATACTATATATCAGAAAAACCACTGGCTTAACACCATGATTCCAGACTTTCTCATTGTTAATATTTATTATTGACAATTTCACTCCCCACAGTACAGATGACTGTTTGAAGGAGAGCAAGACCATCCCCAGAATCAGATTACTACCATCTTTGCAGAACTGACCTGACATCTCTAATAGTAGAAAAAACCAAGAAAACCATCACAAGATAGAATATATAACATCTGAAACCTGGAAATATGTAATAGAATAAAGTTGCCACCAAGTCCAGCAGGGGATACTCACTTTTGTTGTGTAGATCCAAGAACAAGTGTTCTTGGATCTACTCAAAAAGGTGTTACCCCCCAAAAATAAAATAAAAATAAAAAATTGGTGTAACTAACAGCAAGGTAAACTATCAGGGGCTAATTTGGATAAGTAACCCAGCCTGATCGTCATCCCTTCATATTTACAATGATCCCTGAACTTCTTCTTCTAGTCATTTTATTTTGTGTGGTGCTTCTTAATGTAATAATGCCATTAAGAGTTTGTCCATTTTCTTGTTAAGGTCTTAAGATGCTTTCCTGAGAAAGAGCCACAGAGCTCTAAAATATAAGGTGTATTAATGAATTATTAATTAAATAAGTGATAAATTATTTTAAACCAATGCAGCACAAAGTGGTCATTTGATTTCATTGATTTCTGAAATCAAATGACCACTTTGTGCTGCATTGGTTTTTAAAATGATTAACATGCATTACCATGATGTTCTTCAGCCTTTTCATTTTAAATAAATTTGTTGTAACATAATTTTACTGTAGTAACTTTTTCTAGATATAAAGCGTATTTAAATCCTTGTATTTTAAAGTTCTGATTTATTTTGAAGAATATGAATTCTTCCGAATTCAAATCAAAGTGAAAGAGAAACTGATGAACCTAAAAGTAAATAAGACAACTGGCTCTGATGGAATCTATACAATTATATTAAAAGAAATGGCAAAAGCGGTGTACAAACCTTTGACTATAATTATGTGTGATCTTTGTAGAGAGCATCTTTGGTTTAGGGTAGATCCCTATAGATTGGAGATGTGCAAATGTCTCATCTGTTCACAAAGGGATAAAGCCAAAGCCAAAGTAGGTAATTTAAGTTTGACTTCTGTTCCAGGAAAAATAATGGGTGTCATTTGTTGAAGAAAAACTGCAGGATCATCTTGACAAGAATAAAGTTATACAGAAATCGCAGCATGGATTTGTTAATGGAAGCATCCTGTTATGTAGGATCATCTTGGCAAGAATGAATTTATATGGAAATCACAGCATGGATTTGTTTGGGTGGGGGTGCATCCTCTCTTTGATTAGTCTGATTGACTGCTGACAGTAACAAAGGAAATGGATGGAAAAAGTGATTTTTATGTCTATACTTTGACTGCAGTAAAGATTTTGGCACTGTTCCATATGAAAGACTGGAGAAGTATGGTATTAGGAAGAAGTTACTGCTATACATAAACAGATGGCTGAGTGCCAGAAGACAAAGGGTAGTTTTTTTAAATGGGCACAGCTCTTCTTATATGGATGTTATTGATATAGTCATAAGCTGGCTCCTTACTGTTTTAAGCATTTATTAATGATATTGATGAAGCCATATCAAGATTATCTAAATTTACAGATGATATAAAGATTGGCAGGGTGGTTAATTAATGGGATATAATTAATAGGAATCAAGACTGCCACAATACCTAGAACTGTTAGGCAGATGGGCTGAGAAGTGGCAGTTGAGGTTTAGCATTAATAAATACATGGTTCTGCTTATGGACAGCAGGAATCCCAGAATAACAATAATTGGATGGTACCACACTAAGGTTGTGGAGAATGAAAAAAACCTAATTACGCAGTGTAACATGGAGGTCTTTGAGAAGTACAGACACGTAGTTACTGTATATTACTGACAGAACTAATGGAGTTCTGTCAGTAATATACAGTAATTTTACCAGGTGGAAAATGAAGGTGATTATCCCATTGTATAAGGAAATTGGTTAGGCTGCGTCTTGAGTACTACATGCCGATCTGGAGGTCTCATTTAAAGCAGGATGTGGACCTGTTGGAATGGATACAGAGAAGAGTAACGAGGTTAGTCAAGGACACAAAAGAATATTCTTACTATGAAGGACCAAATTGGAGCACTTGGACACAAGGCACCTGTGAAGAAGTGATTGAAGTGTTTAAGTCTTTAAATGAATTGAGTAAATTAAGTGCTGATTTCACCTTGTACAGTACTGTGGGATTAACAAAACATGTAGGTTAGTTTTGCTGTGATAATTGAGTCCCAACCTTTAGAAAACCTCTAACTAAATTATAAAGTACAGTCAGTCCTTGTATAGCACGATAGTTGTGTTCCTAGAAACCCTCGTGCAATGCAAAATCGTGCAATATAAACAACAGACCCTATGGGAAAAATAGGGTTAGGTGCCGACCACCCAAGATTGAACACACACATTTGTAATTAAAACATTACAAAACACAATAAATTAGACTATTACGTAATAAAATATTGCTAATGCTTTTGCTTCTGTTGTAAGCAAACTTGTTTTTTGTTTGATTTTCTATCCAAACAGATGACAGCAGTTCCATCTCTTCCAATTCTTTGTGTCTTATTCTAATAGATTTTAATTACACTTTGAGTTGTTCCTGCTATAAAAGTTTTTATTTTCTCTGCATTTGTAATTCTTGGCATTGCCTCATTTAGGCCTGTAGCACGTGCAATATCGCATGGTCTTTCATTTCGCTCAAAGTGTTTCACAATTTCATATTTTTTCTCTATTGACAGAGGTGGACTGGCTATAAGCTTTACCAGGGAAACCACAGTGGGTGGGAGGCCGGTGTGATTTTGGCCATAAACGCTAGTATGAGGCCACTACAAATTTTCCCGGGTAAGAGTTTTTGATCCAGTCCGCCTATGTTTAACAATATTGCTTTTCTTTTTTCTCTCTCTGAATCTGTAGTGTATTCACCAGGACGTTTCCTTTTCACACCTTTTAAGTATTTTACTCATTTTTAGGGAATAAAACACAATTACAAAATGAGGATACACGCTTGATACACATAAACAAAGCTGTGCACGTGTAGCAACTGAATAAACAACACCGTAAAGGCAGAGACAACTCTACCTCACTAGCTCACATTTTACTAAAGCACATTTCTGGGGGTTACTACCATAAAACAATAAAAACAATTTCCAGTTGTGTTCCTGCTAGTGGAATCTGTTATAAACTGGTAGTAAACTCGATCTAATTGCATTTGCGATAATACGATAGCTGGAATTTTACGTTATTATGGTGAAATGCATTTCCCCTTCACTGATATAAAAAACATAAATACATTTTCAGAATCTTCTCTTCATTCCTATCGTATTGCATTCGGTTGGGGTGATTTTGTGTTGGGCTGCCATTTCTTGTAAAGCAAAGGCGAATTCGGTTCATGTTATATACAATATTGTTCCCCTATTTATAAATCGTGTATGATCGGATTCATGTAGTGTATTCACGTGTTATATGAGGACTGACTGTATAATTTGATTTTTTTTTTTCTTCCTTAAAATTATCCAAACTATCAATTTCCACAATATCAAACAAGTTTGTTCCATCAATCAGCAATGTGGACGAAGGCAAATTTCCATACATCTGTTCCACAACCATTTTTCTTTAGTTTAAAATTTATGTTAAAAGCTTTAAATGTTAAAATGTTAAATGTTAAAATATGTTAAAAGCTTTAAACACCTCAGTCAGATCTCCTTGCAGGTGCTATAATAATTTACAGAACTGAAGTCTTTCTGGCAAGAGTACCTGTTTATTCCCCTCACTAATCGCATTGGGCTCTTCCTTGCACCTCTTCCAGACATCCATATACTGACAGATGTGCAGTACTCAATATGCGGACTAACCACAGCCTTGTAAAATGAATAATCTCCTTATCCCTTCACAATGAGAATGTATGATCGGATTCATATAGTGTATTCACGTGTTATATGAGGACTGACTGTATAATTTGATTTTTTTTTTCCTTCCTTAAAATTATCCAAACTATCAATTTCCATAATATCAAACAAGTTTGTTCCATCAATCAGCAATGTGGACGAAGGCAAATTTCCATACATCTGTTCCACAACCATTTTTCTTTAGTTTAAAATTTATGTCCCCCCCATGTGTGTTATCTGAGAAGGAGGGTTACTTTCAGCATTTAGCTTACCCAATATGTTAAAAGCTTTAAACACCTCAGTCAGATCTCCTTGCAGGTACTATAATAATTTACAGAACTGAAGTCTTTCTGGCAAGAGTACCTATTTATTCCCCTCACTAATCGCATTGGGCTCTTCCTTGCACCTCTTCCAGACATCCATATACTGACAGATGTGCAGTACTCAATATGCGGACTAACCACAGCCTTGTAAAATGAATAATCTCCTTATCCCTTCACTAATGGGAATGAATATAGAGAAAAAGGCAATGAGATTGGTGAGGGAAGAAAAGGATTGCTCTTACCAAGAAGTTCTGCAAATTGCAGCATCTGGAGAATAGGCACCTGCATGGTGATCTGATTGAGGTGTATAAGGCCTTGAATGGTATGAGCAAGCATCAATGCTGATGGGATTCTTGCTCGGATTATGTATCCGAGGAGGCATAAATTCAAATTAAGAAAAGACAGTGGTAGAATAGATGTGCAGAAATTTGCCTTTAGCCAGTGGATGGTTGATTACTGGAACAAACTTCCATCGGTCATTGTGGAAGTTGATAAATAAATTTCAAGGAAGAACTGGACAAACTTTTGGAGTGAATGGATGGGTAAAATGGGAAGTTTTTTTGGATGATGCTGTATAAACTTGCTGTCTTGCATCATATGCTTCTACTGATGCTAATACTAATCTCAATCCTCTTCTCTGCACCTGTCCAACATATCCACATCCTTCCTAAAATGAGGTTTCCAGACATGTATGAAATACTCAAGATGTGTTCTAACCACTGTTGTATACAATAGTAGAATCACCTCCTTACATTCTCTGACAAAATTTCTGTATACATTTGACAAAACACCATGCACTGTCCTAGCTGCATGTCTGCACTGCTCAGAGAACTTCAGATCTGACTGCACAATTTACCCTAATTTCTTTTCTCTTCTCTGCTACCCTGAGTTATCACATAATTGGTTCATTATCCTGGGATTACTGCATTTTAGTTTAATATTGACAAATTAGAATTGTTACTTCTCTACTCTATTTTTTTAGATTTTATTGCAGTAGCATTCCCTGATTACTGTATTCAACCACTCTCTCAACCTTTTTTAACATCTACAAACTGATACATTAAGCCTGATATGCTTTTATCATTATCATCAATAAATATTGAAAACAGTGGGCTTAGCACTGAATCCTGGGCACTACTCTTCTTCAAGTAATAACAGGTTGAAGAAGAGCGTGCCCATTGATAACCAGTCTTTGCCTTCTCCCACTGAACCATTCCTTTATCCACAACAGTAACTTGCCCCTAATGCATTCTGTTCCAATTTGTACAGCAACATTTTATGTGGAACAATATAAAAGGCTTTTCTGCCATCCAAGTATATGATGTCAGAATTAATTTTTGCATCCAGTTCCTAGTTACTGCATCAAAGTATCCAGATTGGTCAGACAAGATTTTCGCTTAATAAATGTGTATTGTTGTTGCCATAGAACTGAATTCCTGTCAAGATGATCCTGTGTTACTCCTTCAACCAGTGAATCCATTATATTCCCCAGAACAAATGTCGAGCTAATGGGTCGGTAATTAATCACTTAACCCTTTGATCTCCCACTGCAAATAGGAGTGATTAGCACATCTCCAATCTCTAGGGACTTTCTGTGAATCCAATGATACTCTTATAATCAATGGCTTTAGATCTTTCTCTTTTTTGATGCTTCAATTGGATGCGCCCTATTAGCTACAGATGCTGCTTACTTTTTTGTTTCAACAGTTTCTTTTCTTATTTCTTTTCAGTTATTACAGAATTGTTTGGCACTCTGTTAGAATTTGAACCATTTCTGGCATTACCATGCCTAAAAATTCCTCACTTGTGAATGCAGATGGCTAATGTATCTATCCAGTTTTCAGCAATCAGAGCAGCATCATCAACAGTTAAATCTTTCACATCTGGTGGACCAATATGATTCATCCTCCTTCCTCATATTGTTTATACAAAGGGTACTAGGAAAGTTTTGCAATATGACGCAACAATGAATCACAGGAAGCTGCTTGTTGCTGCATGTTGAGACATGTTCATACGTGCATAGTAGCCGCTGCGCCAAGTCGATTGGCTCAGTTATTCATTAGTAGTGAGAGTGTAAAGTGCTTGCGATGGCATCGTGGTCACGAAATGAGATAAGGACAGTTTTGCGGTATAATTTCGTGCGTGGTTTAACCATAGACCAGTGCTTAGAAGAAATGACTCTTGCACTAGATGATGATTGTCCACATCGTACAACAATATTCAGGTGGTATAGAGAATTCCAAAGGGGAAATTTCACTCTGGAGGATTCTGAGAAGCCGGGAAGGCCACGAACGTCAGTTACGGAGGAAAACGTTACTGCTGTGAGGAAAATGCTTGACGAAAACAGGCGAGTGACCTACCAACAGATAGAGGATACTTTGGGCCTAAATGCACCAGCAATTCGTTCGATTCTGCAAGATCATTTGCACGTGAAGAAACTTTGTTCTCTCTGGGTGCCGCATCAACTGACTGAAGAGCAGATGACACGACGTGTGACTTGGTGCCGGGAGATGTTAAAAAAGTTTGATAAGGGACAATCTCGGTATGCGAACAACATCGTGACAGGTGACGGGACTTGGCTGTACTATTACGATCTGCCGACCAAGGCTCAAAACAAAGTTTGGGTCTTTGATGATGACGACACACCCGTAATTGTCAGAAAATCCCGATCTGTAAAGAAGAAAATGATAGCTGTATTTTTCAAATCGAGTGGAATTGTGGAACGTGTCGTTTTGGACACGCAGAAGACAGTCACAGCTAAGTGGTATACTGAACAATGCCTGCCTAAAGTCATTGGATCTATGAAGAACCTGCGGCCAAAGTCAAGAATGGACACCTGGTACCTCCATCATGATAATGCTCCAGCTCACCGTGCCAAAGCCTGCACCGAATATTTGACCACGACAGGACTGAAACTTCTTGAGCACCCTCCCTACAGTCCAGACCTTGCTCCCTGTGACTTTGCACTGTTCCCGCATGTGAAAATGGAGCTAAAAGGGAGGCGGTTTTCCAGTGATGAGGACCTTCTACGGGCTTGGGACAACGAGTGTGCTCTACTCCCTAGTGAAACTTGGCAGAACTGGTTTAAAGATTGGTTTCGGAGGATGGAGAGGTGTATTGAATGTAGAGGAAATTACTTTGAAAAAATTAAATAAACAAAGCTGTATTGCAAAACTTTCCTAGTACCCTTTGTATAAGTAAAGAAGTCTCTGCTACTTTCCTTTGTGTTCTTTGCCAGGAATCCCTCGTAATGTAGATTACAAGGGTTGAAGGTACATTGAACTCTGATCTGATTTTGTTGAAAGTCAAGTCACTTATAATAACTATAACAGAACACCAATCAATCACCTCTAATATAATGTTTAATATAATGTTTATTAAAGTACTATAAAATAACAATAACACTTCATTGGTTTATTCCTTCTAGTAGATTGTGAAAATCTTGAAAATATTTAAACTACTCATTTTATGAATCCATTTCTCTACCATGTTATCGACATCTTATCTAATTTTTCTAAAATGTTTCTTGTAATTATGTTTAATTGTATAACTGCCATCAAGGGTAAAGGGAAGGGTTTTTCTTTCTTTAAGGGGAGACTGCAGTGGTCTCAGACATTTTTTAAATTCTTTACAGTGAGATCAACTAATTGTGTTACCAAGAGCAAATTCTAAAAAGCATTCAGGGGAAATAATCATAGACGCTACTAGGGTTTTCATGCCAACTAAGAAATACTGGTAAAGGTTTAGACCTAAATGGATGTCAGATAAATTATTGAGACAAGTGGCAGAGGAGAAAAATGCACGAGATGCTTATAAATTGTTAGGTGATAATTTATGTAGTTATTGTGTCTATTGTAGTTATAAACTAGTTTGCAATTCAAAAAAGGTTAGTCCAAGCAGATTATCATGGCTAGTATGTAGAGATTTTATAGTTATTGGTGTGTTACTGGCCAGCAACTTGATTACACAAAAATGGTATGCTTTCTCTGAAACAAGGGATAGTTAAGCAAGATATGAACATTGGGAAAGGAAAATGTGGCCACCAAGACAGTCTCTGACACCTGGTTCAGAGAACATTAAAGATGAGAACTAGTAGATAGAAAAAAATTACTATGATTAAATTACTATATACAGCCAGTATAATGAAACAGCTCACCCAAACCCTGAATGAAGAAGGAAATTGTTTCAGTTATGTTTGAATTAAATTCCATCCCTTAAATACTAAAAACTTAAAGCAGAAATTTTTGTTGTACCTCAGATCTGCAAGCTGCTGCTATATTCTATATTTGAACTATCTGTGAACAAACTAAAAGAGACTTTTAAGAATGTAGTATGCAAATTTTGGGAAATAGTTAACACTCAGATTATGAGATGATCAACATGCTGAAGATCACTCAGCAATATGGATGTTGAGGTACACTTCTGCACTCTCATTTCAATTATGTCCCAGAAAATTTAGGTAGTTCAAGTGAAGAGCTGGGTAAAGATTCCATTAGAATATAAAAGAAATGGGAAATAAAGATACCTAGTGGGAAGGAATGTCAATATGACAGGCAATTACTGCTGGATGCTAAAAGGAGTAACAGCCATCAAAACTAGCTGTCTGTGGAGATACAAAAAAGTTGCAAGTTTAACCCAGTTTAGTGTATGAGAAATTAAGGTTTATGGCTATTTGCGCTTAATGTAGAGAGAATGTAGCCTTTCATATTTCTGAATTTACTTATTTTTAGCATTAGCCATTAATAGAGGCATATGATGCAAGAAAGCAAGCTTATAGAGCATCAGCCAAAAAAATTTTCCATTTTGCCCATCCATTCGCTCCAAAAGTTTGTTCACTCCTTCCTTGAATTTATTTAAGCTATCAACTTCCACAACGACAGATGGAAGTTTTTTTCCAACAATCAACTACCCGGTTGTAGAATAGATGTGCAAACTTCTGCACATCTATTCTACAACTGTCTTTCCTCAGTTTGAATCTATGCCCCCTCAGGTTTGTAATCTGAACAAGAGGAAGAATCCCATCAGCATTGAGCCTACTCAATCCATTCAAGGCCTTATACACCTCTATCAGATCACCTCGCTGGTGCCTAGTCTCCAGACACTGTAATTTGCAAAACTTAAGCCTTTCTTTGTAAGAGCACCCCTTTGTTCCATTCACTAATCTTGTTGCCCTTCTCTGTACTCGTTCCAGCAGCTCTACATCTTTCTTGAAATGAGGCCTCCAAATGCATCATGAAATGCATCCATGAAGTACCCAAATAGACCATCTGCAATTCCTCCCATGTCTCATGGTGAAGTACTACCTATTTCTGAACCACTTGACCATTTTTCTGTACATTCTGATGAAGACACTGATGAACATCAACTTTGATATACACGAAGTACAGCAGCCATCTACATCAAGGGTTCCACAATTTTTGTCCAAACTTTTATCCTTCTGAACCACATAAGATCACAGAAAGTGAGCTTAATGACCTCATGGGATCTCGAACTGTTAAAGATTATTGGCATTTTTGTATAAAGATATAAACTAGAAAGTTTATATTTTTATACAAAAGTGTTTTTATACAAAAATATAGAAATATATAAACCAGAAGCACCTCTACTAGTATTTTTCCATTTATTTTTTTATTGTAAAAAATTCTGATGTGACAGAGCAGATTTCAAGTAACTTTTGAGATTTCTGTTAAAAATGTAATTCAGATTTCTTATTGGCTGTAAAACATTCAGAGAACTTTCTTAAAATGCAAACCATTGTAATTATTGGGTTAATGTATATTTGTAGTTTTTATGAATGATATTTTCCAAACACCAAGACTTATTTTAAGATCAGAAGTCAAATTGTAAACCCTGATAATGTGGCTTAATTGCTTTTTATTCCCATATACCTAATTTTTCATATCATTTCACATAATATTTATTTTGGTAATTGAATACCCAATGTAATGCAGTGTGTTTAGAATAGTTCACTTCTCATTTCCATGTAACTCGATTCTTTTTTAGGGTATTCAAGAAGAAGTGCGTCAGTTACGACAAAAGAATGTTGGAAAAGAAGTTCTTCCAGGGGTAATTTTATGAAAACAATTATTTATTAAGAAATTGATATACAGAATGGATTGTGAGAATATCCACCAACTCTTCCAAATTAGTTGAAGTGTTTTGATAATTAGGTGCATCATCCAGTTTTTCCAATAAGTTTAGTTTTCTTCCAGTTTTCATTAGATTTGTGTATATATTTTGAAATATGCAGATGTGTATGTGTCCCCCCCCCCCTCCAATTATGGATCTAAAAAAAATTTAATGACATTAGCTTAAAAGCCAATGTTAGTTGGCTCTGTTTATGTATTTAGCCTGAATATAGTAATAATATGCCAGTATGTTTTCAACATTAGATTTAAAAATAAAAAAAAAAGTTTGGCTGTGGAGCATAAATATCCTGCAGTATTCAATACTAAATTATTATTACATGAAATTTTTACAGAGGAGAGAGACGGTTACTCAAGAACACACATTATGTGGAGTTGGGCGGAGAGAGGGGACAAGACGTATGCAGAGTACATTTTGTCCCCTTACACAGAGTGAGGAGGGGATTGAGCTATCAGTTGTTTTTCTTAGTAATTTTTTATACTTTATTAAAAGTGTGAAAAATGTTATCTTAAGAACATCTGTGGTGTTTATGCACATAATAATAATATATATATATGTGTATGTATATTGTTTTTTTATTTTGCCTTTGAAACATTTTTCGTGGAATACATGAAAGATATGTTCTGATTACCGTTTTAAGACAACAACATGTGGTGGTGGTTGTTCCTGTGGCACAACAAGGACTTTCTCTGTTTGTTTGTGTGTATGTGTGTGTATTATATATACAGGGTGTCTCAAAAATATTGGTACAAATGTTTAGGGGAGGTAGGTAACATCTAAAGGAATGTGAATCGCATAGGAACCCATAACTGGAAATGCCACCGTAAGTAGGTAGATGGCACGGTAGTTGCCACACGAAGAGCATGCATTGATATATGAACTGTGAGCTGGCAGACATGCACCTAGTGTATGGATTAGCAGAGGACAATGGACGAGCCGTTCAATGAATTGAACATCCGGTACATGTCTGTCTTCTCAGACAGACATGTACCGGACCACCGTTTGTTTGTGCGTGTTCATCAAAATTTGTGCGTTCATGGGTCATTCAGAGGTAACAGGAGTAGTGCGGGCAGACCATTTTTGACGCGAACTCCCGCCATGGAAGAAAGTGTGTTGAATGCTGTCCAGAATAATCCTACTAGTAGCACACGTGCCGTTGCCTCTGCCTTAGGAATGTCTCATTGCAGTGTACGGCGTGTCTGGCACGATGATTCCTTACACCCCTTTCATCTCCAAAGGGTTCAGTTACTGCTCCCCCAAGATCATCCTGCACGTGTGGCTTTTGCGCAGTGGTTTCTCCAAGAAAGTGTTCAAGACTTGAATTTTCCAGCCTATGTTTTGTTCATGGATGAGGCTTATTCAATCAGCACAATGCTCATGTGTGGGCTCACGACAACCCACAAGGTGTGCGCCCCCATGCGGCACAACATTGCTACGCAATAAATATGTGGACAGGTATGGTCAGTGACTGCTTAGTCGGCCCGTACCTGTTACCATCCCGCATGAACTCCGCTAAAAATCGGATCTTTCTTGAACAAATTCTACCAGGGTTACTTGATGATGTTCCAGCAAATGTGAGTCGCAACATTTGGTTTCAACATGACGGGGTGCCTGCCCATTACGGAAGGTGTGTTCGTGACCATTTGAACAGGCGTTTTGGGCGTTGATGGATTGGCCATGGTGGACCTGTTGCCTGGCCCCCCACGCTCAACTGATTTATCGATCCTTGATTTCTTTCTGTGGGGGGCCCTCAAATCTATCGTGTATGAATCGCTTGTGGAGATGGAAATGGATCTCATGGCGAGACTCGTCATGAGATCTGCTGCTGCTACTGTCAAAGAAACTCCAGATGTGTTCGACCATGTCTGCCAATCCATGCTGCGTCGGTGTCACGCATGCATCGCATTTCATGGTGGAACCTTCGAGTATCTGTTGTAACATCATGAAATGCATCCATCTCGTACTCCATTGTTAATATTATGTCAAATAAATGTTTGTGACTAATTACTGTCTTGTGTCATTTCTGCTTCTTGTGCCTCTGCTACTACTTTCCCGTGACGATTCCGGTTATGGGTTCCTATGCGATTCACATTCCTTTTAAATGTTACCTACCTCCCCTAAACGTTTGTACCAATATTTTTGACCCCTCGACGTGGGCACCTGTACGTGGTGAGGGGACCTCCCAGTGACGCTGCTGGACTTCCAGACTAGCATCACTGGGATCCAACGCCCACAGCCCAGGTTCCAGGCTTACATCAGTGGAATCCGGCGTGTTTGCCATGCGCTGCGACCCGTGGAAATTCGGAAAGGGGGATCCTGGTGGTTGAGGGGCCCAGCTTCAATACACCACTTTGGCCCCTGCTTCGACAATTCGGGTGGTCCTGGAAGGCCCGGCTAGGATCAATCGGCTAGTAGGCTCGCCTGCGAGGGTCAACCGTGTCAATGCCACGCCCCTACCCTCATGGTCCGAGGGACAGGATTCAGGCTGGCGACGGTGCGGTTATAGTGTCTGGGTAGCCCTGGCGTCCCACTCCCGAGCGCATTTATTGCATGCCGGGTAGTGGGCGTCCCTTTGGGCTCTGTGGTGGGTGGGGAGCCCGGGCACTGAACAATTAAAAAAACTCCATGAATCCTGATAAACTAAATTCTTCAGGGGCCCCAACCCGGTCCCTATCTGAAAACATTGATATAGATTCAGATAGCATTATTGCTACAAAGAGGCAGCGAACAGAAATATCATCAGGGCCTGTTCCAAGGTTCCTAATTATGCACTCAACCAGTGAAAAACCAATTGGAAAAATGTCACCCTTTTTTATACAAAAAGGGTTGGATGGGTTAGCAGGTTCACCCAAGTCAGTTAAGAGGCTCCGTTCTGGGGACCTCTTGATTGAAACAAAAAATGACAGGCAGTCTGAACATCTACTCCGAGTAACATCAATCGGAGGAATCCCTATAACAGTGACACCACGCAGAACACTCAATTCATCAAGAGGTGTCATTTCGGAGTGGGACCTTCTCGACGTAACCGAGGAGGTAATCTGCTCCGAATTAAAACCACAGGGAGTGACTGCCGTCAAGAGAATTACTGCACGAAGGGATGGAAAAATTGTTAAAACCAGGAGCGTTATCCTGACTTTTAACTCTCCTAAACCTCCTGACGAGATTAAAGCTGGATACATTAACTGTTCAGTGCGTCCATACGTTCCGAACCCGTTACGGTGTTTTAAATGCCAGAAGTATGGACATTCTCAAATGGCCTGCCGTGGAGTCCTTGCATGCGCTCGATGCGGTGCAAAGGACCACGAAACAACAGCATGTTCAGCCGCAAAACCCACCTGTATTAACTGTGAAGGCGAACACCCGGCCTACTCACGAGCATGCCAGAGGTGGAAAGAAGAAAAAGAAATTCAACGGCTGAAGGCAGAGCTAAATATATCATACCATGAGGCAAGGAAATCGGTCAAACCCCTGAATATCAACAAACCTACCTACGCCCAGAAGGTAGCAGGGAGATGTTCCGTCGGAACTCAGACGGACATGACCATTCCTCCAAAGGAGTCTTTCACTCCCATCGCGCGGTATCTCTTAAGTTCTCAAAAACCTGCACAAAAGGACCAATCAGCTGCCACTCCTATATCGGTACCTCCTAATGCTCCACAAGTAACTAAGGTAATTATGAAAGAAAAGAATAAGAAAGGGGAAGTCCCCCCTAGTACCCAAGAAAAGATGGATGTCGAGCAGAAGGAGGTACCCGAAGATTCAGTCTTGGAACTCTTTGCGGAGGAAGAAATGGACACGGGACAGCGTCCATTCTTCCCCAAAAAAGATAAATCCAAGACTGATAAAATTAAGCCCTCAGCACCTCGGAAGCCGCCTGATGGACCCACCAAGCCAAAATAATGGCTAAATTCCTACAATGGAATTGTCGTGGATTCCGGCGAAATATTGATGACATCAAGGCCCTCCTGCAAAAGCACGAGCCAGTTTGCTTTTGCTTGCAGGAGACATATCTAAAGGCAAATGATGATCCCACCATGCACAACATCACATTTTTTCGAAAGGATAGAATTGTGGATGGCCCTGTACATGGGGGAGTGGCTATCCTTGTGGGTAACCAGACCCCAGTGCAGCCTTTGCTAATTACAACCAGCATAGAGGCTGTTGCAATTCGCCTTTCAGTGGGATTTCTATTAACTGTGTGCTCCATTTATTTGCCACCTGGGACTGACATCTCCCAGGAAGACCTTGATGATCTTCTTACGCAACTGCCTCCCCCTTTCTTACTTCTCGGGGATTTTAACGGACATAACACCCTGTGGGGTAGTGCTAACATCAACGGAAGGGGACAAGTCATAGAGCGTATGCTCAATGATAATGACCTTTCCCTTCTAAATACTGGAACAAACACCTTCTTCCACATGCCTACCCGTACTTTTTCTGCCATTGATCTCTCTATCTGCTCCCCTTCTCTACTCCCTTCACTCACTTGGGAAGTGGAGGAGAATCCATATGGAAGTGATCACTTCCCCGTGATAACCTTGTTACACAGTGGGAGACCATTTCTTCCTTTTAGGTTACCACGGTGGAAGATTTGTCAGGCTGACTGGACTGCCTTCCAACATCAGGCAAATTTTGATCTTAGCACAGTCAGTCAAGAGTCTATCAATGATGCAGTTAAGTACATCACAGAAAATATTGTCCAAGCAGCTGCGAATGCTGTTCCAAAAATGGTTTCCACCTGCCCGGTTTCCACCATTTCCTAAACCTTGGTGGAATTCACAATGCACAGCAGCAAAAAAGGCTCAAAACAAAGCGTGGGGGATATCCCACCACGACCAACCTTATAACCTTTAAACGTGCACGAGCCAAAGCACGATATATCCGCCGTCAGAGTCAAAAGGAATCGTGGATCCGTTTTACATCATCTATTAACCAGTCTACCAACTCTAAGGTGGTCTGGGATAAAATCCGGAAAATGAAGGGAAAATATACATCCCACCCTTCTTCAATCCTAGATTATAATGGATGCGCTATTGCAGATCCAACTGCAATAGCTAATTCTCTTGGGGAAACATTCTCTAACATCTCTGCAAGATCTTCGTATTCCCCAGAGTTCCTGGTCCTGAAACATAAACTAGAAAAACAAGCACTTAATTTTAACACCAAGGGCCTCTATCCCTACAACGGGGCATTCACTATAGAGGAACTGAAAAGAGCCCTCACTCTTTCCAAAGCAAGTGCTGTTGGACCAGATGGCATCCATTATGAAATGATTAAACATCTTTCACCAAAATCTATGGATTGTCTGCTCCTTCTGTATAACAGAATCTTTACTGAAGGGCAGTTTCCGGACTCCTGGCGAAAGGCAATCGTTCTTGCCTTTCCTAAGCCAGGAAAGGATCCAAAAGTCACCACCAATTATCGTCCTATTGCTCTGACTAGCTGTCTGTGCAAAATCCTGGAGAGAATGGTCAATTCTCGTTTAATATGGTATTTAGAATCAAATGACCTTCTCTCCAGCATCCAGTGCGGCTTCCGAAGGAACCGGTCCACTTTGGACCATCTTATTAAATTGGAAGCATCCATCCGGGATACTTTCCTAAAACGCGAACACTTGGTGTCGGTGTTCTTTGACATGGAGAAAGCGTATGACACAACTTGGAGATTTGGCATTTTAAAAGATTTACATAGCCTAGGCCTAAGAGGGCATCTGCCCTTTTTTATTCAAAAACTTTTTAGCCAATCGATCGTTCCAAGTTCGTGTGGGATCCTCACTCTCTCGCTCCTTTAGCCAAGAGGAGGGAGTACCACAAGGATCAGTATTAAGTGTCACGCTTTTTGCCATCAAAATAAATTCCATCACAGAACAACTTCCTCCAACTGTAAACAGTGCCCTCTATGTTGATGACTTTAGCATTTTTTGCCAGTCGTGCAACATGAGGGTTATTGAAAGACAACTGCAGAAAGCCATTGATAGTCTGAATTCCTGGGCACTTGCTAATGGCTTCAGGTTCTCGCCGGAGAAGACTGTTTGCATACACTTTTGTCGCAAGCGTAATCTTCATCCTGAACCTGAATTAAGGCTCGGACAAAATGCTATTCCAGTAGCAGCGAACACAAAATTCTTGGAACTCATATTCGATAAAAAATTAACCTTTTTGGATCATATTCGTCAACTCCGCACAAAGTGCACAAGAGCCCTTAATATGCTCTGCTCGCTCTCCTCCTTATCTTGGGGTGCAGACCGATGCACCCTTCTACGGCTTTACCGTGCACTTGTGCAATCCAAATTAGATTATGGGTCCCAAGTATATTCTTCAGCCAGAGACAGTGCACTTCGATGGCTGGATCCTGTCCATCATCAGGCTATACGTATCGCTACTGGAGCATTTCTAACATCTCCCGTCCAGAGTTTATACGTCGAAGCAAACGAACCACCGTTATCGTTTCGACGTAAGCAGTTGTCTTTAAAGTACGCTTTAAAACTGAAATCCCTGCCAGACCACCCTACATGGCCCTTCGTTTTTGAGCCACGATGGGAAAACTTGTACAATACCCGTAAGACTGCCAATCGTCCTTTTGGTATTCGTCTCCAAGAGCTACTCAATGAACTTAATATCAAGGTAGACAAGGTTGCCCAAACATCCAAGCAACCCTTTCCACCCTGGCATGCACGTGTCCCGGCATGCGACTTGTCGCTTAGAAACTGGGGAAAGTCGGACACTCCATCATGTGTCTACCTGCAGCTTCATTCAGCACACCGAACTGAATATTCCGACTTCGTGTCAGTCTACACAGACGGTTCGAAGTCAGAATCATATGTGGGATCTGCTGCTCTCTTTACAGACAGCACTATATCAGAGCAGATTCCCTCTGAATGCAGCATATTTACTGCAGAGTTGCACGCTGTAGAGTTAGCCTTGGATCATATTAGTAAATGCCAATACCAACGGTTCATTTTATATTCCGACTCTCTTAGCGTGTTACAGGCTTTAATATCTGTGAAGTATAATCCTCATCCAGTTCTGTCTAGCCTTCAGCAGAAGATTCACGTTCTCCATGAACGCGAATATGACATCCGCTTCTGCTGGATTCCCAGCCACATTGGGATTAGGGGAAATGATTTGGCTGACGCCGCAGCCAAATCAGCAATTCACAATAATAACCGCTGCCTGTTAGTCCCCTATACAGACTACAGGCAAATAGTACATCAAAAGATACATTCCCAATGGCAGGATTCATGGAATAGACAGACTGCGAATAAATTATATCGTTTGAAGCCTGTAATTGAACCGTGGCAGTCTGCGCAGGAATCGGAGCGAGGAAGTTGTTCTTGCCCGACTCCGCATAGGACACAGTCATCTGACACATTCGTTTCTGCTGAGGGCGGATGATCCTCCTATGTGCGAGCAATGCGACACCATTTTATCCGTTAAACATATTTTATGTGACTGTTCCAGTTTTAGTAATGCTCGTTTTATCGCTTTTAACCATCTGACTGAGCCTTATACACTCAGTCAGATTTTATCCGACAATGACCATGTGTCTGGTATTTTTAGTTTCCTGAAATCAGTAAACCTTTTTAATCATATTTAAAAAAATCTTATTATTTTAAGATTTATTATTTTTACCTTGTTTACTGATATTCGTCTTTTACAGTTTATACCCTGACTTAGTGACCTAATTCGTTAGGTCACTGAAAGATTTTAACCATTTTTATGACAAGGTTTTGGCGCATTATAGCCTTAGTTGCTGATGCGCCAATAAAACTAAATCAAATCAAATCAAATCAAACCAATATTTTTGAGACACCCTGTATATATGGGGACACTGTGATCCTCGATTTTTTTATAAAATTGTTAAATATTAAGAGTATTCTCTGCGAAAGTTGCACTGAAGTAAAAGCTATACATTTTCAAACAGAATACAGTTGTGTCCCCCTATCTGCTGATTCAGTAGCTGTTGATTCAATTACCCATGGTTAAACACAAAAAAAAAATGAAAAAACTTAACACATACTACTCGCGTGTCCAATGCGATGCTTCCCTTTATTTTTTACATTGTCGATTTTAAATTGAATAGCTTCCCTTTATTTTTTACAATGTCGCGTATGGTTTGGTTACCGACATTATAATGGTTCTTTAGAGATTTAATGGATGCACCGTTTTCAAACTTTTGAATAATTTCAAGTTTTTGTTTAATTTGAAAGCACAACTCTTGCATTTGCCTATTATTTTGCAATTTCTAAACAAAAACAATAAAAAAAAAGTTACTATAAAAAGAAAAATAGTTACTATAAAAAAAAAATTCCGACATCCCTTACATAAATAAGGAAACAAAATTTGGCCTTTTGTGGTGCGATGGAACATAACAATCGACATGACACAGTAAATCAAACTAACATTTGGTCTCTCTCTTTTTTTTTTTGTCTTGTGTGGTAGGTGGTAGATGACTTTCATCAACCGGTGAAATACCACCACTTTGCTTATTGGAGGCTTGAAGTGGTGAAACCTATGTTTAGTCTTTAGAGCAAAGTTTCCAGCATCCCCCTCCCCCCATACTTCTCCTTCAACCCATGCGTGGTACTAAGTACTATAGGTTTCGATACCTTTCGCGTTTGGGGTTTTCATAAAAAAAAAAAAAAAAAAAAAAGGTGTGAAGACGGCGGGGGTTACAAGGTAAAGGTACGCTAATCTCACAATGATGACATAATGCCGGTTGTTGTCGCTTATTCATGTCTTGCAAAATATCTGTTTATACCTATTCTAGTTATTACTTGAATTTTATGATTTCTGGTTGATTTTTTTTTTTTTTTTTTTTTAATTTGGAGTCTTGAAATGTCCCGGTTAATCTGTTTCCCAGTTAATAAACCAATCCCGGTAAATTGAGAGTTTGCTGTACTTTATTATTGCCGTATTATATGTAGGTATGTACAAGAAAATCACGTTATATATGGGGTCAGCAGGCGTTCGCTTATATTCGTGGTTTTGGCCATCCACGGTATGTCTTGGAATGTATCCCCCATATTTTGAGTTGATTCATGGCGTTGCCAGTATTAGGCATAAAGCACAATGCCTAGCAAATGAGTTAATGGACTTCAAAAATCTATTTCTGCTACTGTATGGTATGACATTTTATTTCAAGTAAAAATTGCATAAGATGATACAGAATCTGACAGTGAATATAACTGTAATACCTCTTAAGATTTGCTTGAAGTATTTGTCTTGATACAGAAATGGTGTGTTTGAAGATCCTGTTAATATTGCAGCTGAGATTGCAGAATCTCTCAGTGCTGAGTTCCTTTTAGGAAACTGCACCAAAGCATATTATGTTGATGTTTGGAAATCGACATGAATGGTACATTGAAAATCATAATAAACTATGGGGATTTTTATATAACCATGGAAAGTTACTAGAAGGGAGCTGCCAATTGCATGAATTTGAGTCTCCTCTGTTTGTAGCAGAATGATCACCATCCTTAAATGATAGTTATCATTCTAATATTTTCATTATTATTATTATTAGTAATAGTAATGGGTTATGATGCAGAAAAGCAAAAAAAAAAAAAAAACTTCCACATCATCTTCCATGCTCTCCAACAATTAGTCTGTTTCTTCCTTGAATTTATGCAAACTGCCCACTTCCAGAACAACAAATGGAAGTTCCAACAAACAACCATCTACCGAAGGCAAATTTATCTGCACATTTATCTTGCAACTATCCCTTTATTTGATTTTATTTATGCTCCCTCATGTGTAGTCTCAGCAAAAAGGAAGTATGCTACTCCTTAGTATTAGTTGTATGGTGCAAGGAAGCCCTAGACTTTTGCTGCACCAACGAAAAAAAAAAAAAAAAAAATGGTAATAATAAAGTGAGGACTCTCTCCTCATAAATGTCTATCCAGCTCATCTTTTAATTTCTTCAAGTTGTCAGCCTCAACCACCCATTGAAGTAACTTATTCCAGTAATTAACAAATTGCTGGCTAAAAAAAGTTCTTGCAATTTAGCATAAACCTCTTCCCCTTCCCAATTTGATTTATTGTCCCTAGTTCTAGAATCATTTATAACAGTGACAGTTCCATCTAATTTTGTAGCCTATTTCTATAGACAATTCCATCTAAGCTCTGTAGCCTATATAACTGAAGGCTTTCCTCATTTGGCATCCTTTTGCTGATGCCACCAGGTTTGCTGTCTGTCTTTGGACCCTTTCAAGAAGCATGATCTCATTTTTTTTTTTTAAGGTGTGGTCTCCATTTTTGAACACACTATTTCAAGTGTGGTCTTACAGTTGTTTTATAATGCTGGAAATGTGACCACCTATCTCTATATCCAAATGTATAACAAATCATTGATAGGACACGGTGGTCTTTCCTCTCTATGCTTGTCTACACTGCTTGGAGAACCCCATGTCTACAATGTTGTAACTCCAAATCTCTTTCTTCCTCTACTTATTTCTAGTTCAATTTTAGTTCAAATGGAGACCACACCTTAAAATTATTTTGCTGCATTAAAACATAGCTGCCACTTTTCTTACCAATCCTGAAGTCTCTTTAAGCCATCCTGAAGAAGCTCTGCTTGGCTTTAATAACTACTCTATTGATCTTTATGTCATCTGCAAATTTTGACAGAGGATATGTTGATGTTCATTTAGGAAAATCCAGCAGTTATTCCTTTACCAATTCATGGGGAGCTTCACTTCTTATCTAGACCAATGGTGAGGAATCACCATTAATCACATCTCTCTCTGCCTCTTTCCTTGCAACATCCTGCAATAAGTCTAAGGATTTTCTCTCTGATTTCAGCATGTTCCAGCTTGTGTAGTAACCTGCCATGCAGTATTGAGGCAAGTGCTTTGCTTTGAAATCCAAGTAAACAATGTTGAAATTATTCCTTTCATCCAGCTAACAAATGATTTTGTCAAAATAGCTTACTAGGTTAGTCAAACATGATTTTCCCTTAAAAAACTGTGCCTGTTTTTTTTTTTTTTTTTTAAGTAGTTGTTGGCGCATCAGCTTCTTTGGCCATAGTGCACCTCCCAAGGTTTTTGCAGTACTGTGATCCAAGCCCGAGGCGGGATTCGAACCTGCGACCTTTGGGTTGCCAGGCAGACACTTTACCCACCCGGCTAGCCCGGTCGGCTACTGTGCCTGTGTTTCATTCAGAATTCCATTTTTGCTTGAATGAACTCTTGAATTGAATTGAATCTCTGTGGGATCCACTGAAACCTTCATAACTAGCCTTATTAGTCCACTGCACTCTCTTGCTGCCTCCCTCTAAATTACTAGTGAGATGCTGTTAACTCCAGAAGTATTACTTGCTTTTAGGCTTGAAAACTTTTCTAATAAATAATCTGAAAGTATTGCTGATTTCGTACTTTACTCATATTCACACAGTTTCTCCTCACCACGAAGGGTCTTTCTTCTGTAAATATTGATTCAGAGTACCTGTTTGATTCATCTCCAATATCAGCTAGATTATCTAAAACTTTCTCCATACCCTTTACATAATTGCATGATCTGATTTTTGTTCTTATCTTCTTTGTATTTACATATGTGAAAAACTTCTTGTCCCTGCTCTTTGATCTCATAGCTAGGGATTTTTCATAAACTGCTATTGACAGCCCAATGTTTTCTGTAGAGATATTACGAATTAGTTTTTAGCTGTTGTGAGCTTTGTATACTTTTTTTATTGCTCTGTTACTTTTTCATTTTGTCTTTTTCTGCTCTATGAAACTAGCTATTATTTATCCATTGTGGAATTCTCTTCATGCCATAATTTCTTAATGATACATACACAACGAAGACCTCTGTGGCTATAGTACTAATATATTGGTACTCTATGAGATTCTTCCACTATTTTTGTCTTCTTAGCTCTGAATTTGAATAAAGTTTTTCCAGGTCCACTGTATGTCATAGTAAATTATCTTCTACTAATTTGTATGCCATGTATCAGCCACTAAAGTGAAACTAAATATAACCCTTATTTTTTAACTTTATTTTATTTCAGTGTTTTGTTTGCGGTAACTTTACATTTTCATTTGTGTGGGATGCAGATGACCTTGGAGGAAAAAAAATTTCAGTTTAATGAACATTCAGCAATAATGGGTGTCTTCTCCCAAAACTGTAAAATTGAGCATTTACTGTTTTTATATTAGTGTGCTCCTATGTGATGATGTTTAGAACTAATATTAGAAAATCTTGTATAGCATTATCTAGTTCCTCAAATATCCAAAAAGCCATCTTAAAATTCCTATTTTTTAGAAATTACCTTGCCCTTTTCAGGACAAATCTCAAGCCAAAGTCACTGTTCTAATGGGTGTCGCTAAGAAGAATGAAGGCAGGAAGAAAGGTGAACTAATGGAACAAGATCAGGATGCTCTTGAGGTAAGCTATTGAGTATACAGTAATACCCTGAAGTTATGCGATAGGTGGGTCCGACGAAAATCGCTTAAGTTGGGGTACAACTTTGCATATAAATACATATAAATTTTGTTTAATTGGGACCAAGGACTAACAAAAACACTAGTTTAAAAGAAAAATATTTAATAAAATTGCAGTTATTTATACATATTAATACAAATTATGTATTAAAAAAATAAATGAGTTATGTAAAAAAGTTATTTCGATGTCGATGGCTTCATAAAATCTAACAAATTCGTCTGACGACACAGTGCCTTCTTTTTTTCACGCAGAATTTCTTCATAGCAAGCTAATAATTTTTTTATTCCTTGCTTTGTAGCTATAATGCGTTCTTTGTTGGGGTCTGTTTTCTAAAATTTTTAAGCCCTTTTCAATTGAGCTGAGACCTTCTGTCAAGCTTACAATTGTCATGTGCTTTTCTGGTGGAACTGGGTCTAAAGTGTCGGATAATTCAGTGACGTTTCGCATCTCTATGAGCTCATTCATTATCAGCTCCTCACTATGTGAATCCAACAGCTCATTGACATCATCATCATTGACTTCCAAATCTAATTGCCTGTCAAGATTAACAACTTCTTCTATCATATGAGCGACATGATCAGTTTCTGGTGTTGTTTTTGTCTCGTTTTTGAAAAAAAATGGACAAAGTTTCTTCCAGACACCATTCAATGTTTTTTTGTGAATTTCATTCCAAGATTCTTCAATGATTCTTACGGCATCTAAAACATTGAATTGTTTCCAAAAGTCTTTAACAGATATCTCACTATTTTGTCTCATAGCTTCATTCAGACGTGCAAACGAACGCTCGTGTAGTAGGCCTTGAATGTTTTGATGACTCCCTGGTCCATCAGTTGAAGCAAGCTGGTTGTGCTTGGAGGCAAAAACACAACTTTCACACATCGGTTGAAATTAATTAGGGTGGCAGAAGGGTGACCGGGCGCATTTGTTAATAAGAAGGATCAATTTAAATAGAATCTGTTTAGACTTGCAATAACGTTCGACTTCGGGTATGAAGTGGTGACCAAACCAGTCCTCAAAAACGGAAGCTGTCACCCAAGCTTTATGATTTGACTTCCAAATCACTGGTAAGCTAATTTTAGATATATTTTTTAAAACTCTTGAGTTTTCGGAGTGATATATTAAAAGAGGTTTTAACTTGCAGTCACCAGCTGCATTCCCGCCGACCATCATTGTCAATCGGTCTTTGGAAACCTTAAAGCCTGGAAAGTTTTTTTTATTCGTGAAAACAATGTAATTTCTGACAAAAGTTTAGCATGAATTCGAATGCACACATATAAATATGACAGTTGGAATGCTAATTCTTGTATATGTGTGCAGCTCATGCGGCAGCAAAGTTGAATTTTGTTCATCTTTCGCTCTCACTCTCCACCGTCGCACCGTATATCGATAGCATATGAAAAACGACCTTGAAGATAGTGGGCGGCAGTATTGCCAAACGAAAAAATCAAGAACCGCATAACTCCGAGTTCGCGTAAGTCGGGGTATTACTGTAGTTTGTTATGTATGCTAATTTAATCATTCCATGGTTGTTTAAGGTAGCTATTTCCATAAATGCTTGCCCTTATATACCTAAAGTTGCACTTTCAAAAGTATTTAAATACCAAAAAAAAAAATTAACTATTTAGTATTAATAGTAGTGTATGTACCTATCCAATTTAAGTGCAATGAAGCTCAGTTCTTCCTACTTTTAATAATATTGTTTAAATATAAGCTAACTTTTCCTACCTTTTTTATAGGAAATTTCTTCACCTCACATCACATCAAATTTATCTGGTTAATACATAGTATAAAAATTTAAGTTTATAATGCAATATTTTCCATACTAAAAGATATAGCTAATTTATGCGGGTTTTATAAAACTAATCTTGCATTCGGTTCCCAATGTCTACTTGCTGCCATCAAGGAAGACCACCCAAAACTAAACCCACCAGCAATAACAGACTAGAAATCGAATGTAATTGTCAAACTATGTTAAAATATTCTAGACTAAACTTCTTTATGTGTGACTAGGTTATTTTGGTTCCGAACCATGTTCACAAGAAGTAAAGTGACGCATTTAACAATACCCACTCTCTTATAAATCAAATTGAATTTAAAATTAGTGTACCCCGACAAGATTATTTTTGTTAACCAATGTGAATATTGCTATTCACACATGCGCGTAAAGGTCCACGAGTCCAAAATGGTGTATGGTCTCCGTACATTTATACAATTGGAATTTAACTTCATTTCCAGTGTTTTGGATATTAAGAGTTTTGTGTATTCATTCTGTATTAATTACTTTAGCCTCGTTAAAAAAAAAACATGGTTTTCCTGGATGGCATGAAAGGAAAGTTCAGAAGCACCTGTCCTTTTTGCCCTGTTGTGATGCGATTACAACAACAACACTAGGCATCTGTGAGATGTGATTACAACAACACCAGGCATCTGTGAAAGCAAAAAGGAGAGGTGCTTCTTTATGTCCCCCCCCCCCCAATTCAAGAATCATTTATAACTGCAAAATTTTCACCCTTGTTCATTTTAATTTCTCTATTGAGGGCTTTTACACCTCATTTAGGTTTCCTCTAAGGCCCATAGTTACAAATTATAAATAACATATATCTGAAGTCTTTCCACATATGAATGTCCCTTTGCCAATATTACAGGCACGATGCCTTTTTTTGGGCACTTTCACATCCTTCTTAAGGTATGATATCTGAAAATCTATCATCTTATAGTTGCCTTATACACTGAGATCATGACCTTCTTCTTTAGCATTACCATTAGTTGAGGCATTAATGATGCAAGAAAGCAAGCTTATACAGCATCAGCCACAAAAAAAAAAAAACAAAAAAACTTCCCATTTCACCCATCTGGTCACTTCAAGTGTTTGTCTAGTACAGCCTTAAATTTATTTAAACTATCAACATCCACAACAACAGATGGAAGTCTGTACCGGCAACCAACTACCCGCTGGCTAAAGCCAAACTTCCGCACATCTATTCTACAACTGTCTTTCGTCAGTATGAATCTATGCCTTCCCTCAGGTTCTTAATCTGAGCAAGTGAAAGTATCCTGTCACCATTGAGCCTGCTCAAACCATTCAAGCCTTCTCAATCAGATTACCTCTCAGATGTTGCAACTTGCAGAACTTAAGCCTTTCATTGTGAGAGAACCCTTTGTTCCTCTCACCAATCTTGTTGCCCTTCTCTGTACTTGTTCTAGCAACTCTACATCCTTCCTAAAATGGGGCTTCCAAACCTGTATGCAGTACTCAACGTGTGGCCCAACCATTCCCTTATGCAAAGGGATAATTACCTCCTTAACTCTGCTAGCAAAATTTCTATATATCATTGACAAAACTACATGATTTGCTCTGACAGCCCGTCTGCACTGTCCAAAGAACTTCATATCTGAGTGCACAATTACCTCCAGATATTTTTCATTCTCCACCTCCCTGAGTGTAGTACCACACAGTTTGTATGTTTCTCTTCGATTACTGTTACCGATATGCAGTACTTTGCATTTGTCAATGTTACACTTCAGTTGCCACTTCTCACCACATTTGCCTAAATTTTCTAGATCATGTTGCAATAGACTGTCTTTACTGTCATTAACAACCCTGCCAACCTTTGTATCATCTACAAACTTGGACCTTAAGTCTGATATACCTTTATCGATATCATTGACAAATACACAAAACAACAATGGGCTCAGCACCGAACCCTGGGGAACTCCACTAATAATATTAGTCCATGTAGAGAAGTCTCCATTTATTACCACTCTGTCGTCTCCTACTCAACCATCCCTTTATCCATTGCGGCAACTTGCCATTAATGCCATACCACTCCAATTTGTAAAGCAGTCTTCCCTGTGCACAGTATTAAAAGCTTTCCTGAAATCCAAGTATATGATATCAAAATTATTATTATTTTTTTTCATCCAGTTCCTTTGTGACCACATCGTAGTATCCAATCGAATTGGTCAGACCAGACGACTTCCCTTTAACAAACCTATGTCAGAAGGCACCTCCGTATGCCAGGTGGGCAGGAGCAGCAGTTTGTAGCACACGCTTTTTGATTAGACCGGGGTTCGTGCCCATGACCACCAAATACGGAGGTTTCGGAAAGGTCAGGGAATGACCACCGCATATTCCCCGGAGCAATATGGCCTTAGTTGCTAATGCTCCTGAAAAAACAAAACCAAATAACAAATAACAAATAGCTATGTCGGAATTATTATTCCAGTCTTGTGTACATGGTCCTGTATCACCTCTTTAACCAGTGGCTCCATTATTTTCACTGGCAGAAGTTAAACTAACATCTATAATTATTTTTGTCACCATTTGGACCCTCTTTGTAAATTGGGGATACATTTGCACATCTGTTTTCTACAGCAACATGTTCGAGAGGCAACCAGAGGGAGTAATACACCTCATGTGATTATCACCAATGATTATTCATGCATTAAGAATTTGCGGATAAAGGAACCACTGGGTGACAGTGATCAAAATGTACTGATATGGGAATTACTTAAAGATGTAACTACCATCAAGGCTAAAGGTTTGATGGTAGATATAAACTAGTCTGTAATCAAGTCACAAAGGAGGTTAGGCAGACAAAGGCAGATTATGAGAAATCCTTGTCAAAGGATGCAAAGAAAAACAGCAATGAGTTCTTTAGTTATGTAAACTCTAGAAGGAAAGAGAAAAATCAGATTGGGCCACTTAACATAGATGTATTGACTATTGATGATCATGCTCAGCTACCTGAGCATGATTGTTTTCGTAAAGGTGACTACATTCAAAACAGTTTTGTTTTTGTAAAGGTGACTACAGTGGTCTCAAACAGTTTTTAAATTCTATACAGTGGGATCAACTGATGATGTTACCAACGGTGAATTCTAAATGGGAAGCCTTCGGGGACTTAATCTTGGAGGCTAGTAGGCGTTTCATACCAACTAAGAAATACTGTTCAAGGTTCAGGCCTAAATGGATGGTAGATGAATTAATGAGGCTCGTGGCAGAAAAGAAAAATGCATGGGATGCATATAAATTATCAGGTGACACAGAAACTAGTCTGTAATCAAGTCACAAATGAGGTTAGGCAGGGGAAGGCAGATTACAAGAAATGTTTGGAAAAGGATGCAAAGAAAAACAGCAAAGCATTCTTTACTTATGTAAACTCTCGAAGGACAGTGATGAATCAGATTGGTCCACTTAACATAGATGGTTTGACTAGTGATGATCCTGCTCAAGTAGCTGATAAACTGAATGAGTATTTTGCATCTACATTCACACATGAGTTCTTTTCAATGAGGGGAGTGCCAGAAGTTTATCAAACTGTAACAGGGAGCTAAGTGGAGGAGAAATTGTTGAAGTTAAACATGAAAAAAGCACCTGGGGTAGACTGGATCTATCCAGTTATATTAAAGGAGGCAACAAAGGAAATAAGCAAACCCTTAGCCATAATTATGAGAGCTTCCTTGGACTCAGGGGAGGTACCCATGGACTGGAGGTGTGCAAATGTATTGTTACAAAGGGGGGGGGGGTTCAAAAGGTGACACAAGTAACTATAGACCTGTTAGTTTAATTTTTGTTCTGGGGAAAACAATGGAATCACTGGTTAAAGAAACGTTGCTAGACAAGACTGCACTAATAGTTAAGACACAGCATGGGTTTGTTAAAGGGAGATATTGTCTGACCAATTTGATTGGATACTATAATGTGGTTACAAAGGAACTGAATGCCAAAAATAATTTTGATATCATATACTTGGATTTCAGGAAAGCTTTTGATAGTGTTGCAGACGGAAGACTGCTGTACAAATTGGAGAGGTATGGCATTAAGGGTAAGTTGCTACCAAGGATAAAGGGATGGTTGGGTGGGAGATGACAGAGTGATAATCAGTGGACACCGCTCTTCATGGACAAATGTTATTAGTGGAGTTCCCAAGCGTTCGGTGTTGGGCCCATTGTTGTTTTGTATATTTATCAATGATATCGATGAAGGTTTATCAGGTTTAATGTCCAAGTTTGCAGATGATACAAAGGTTGGCAGGTTTGTTAATGACAGTAAAGACAGTATGCTACTCCAACTTAATCTAGATAAGTTTGGAAAATGGGCTGAGATGTGGCAACTGAAGTTTTACATTGACAATTGCAGAGTACTGCATATGGGTGGCAATAACCGAAGAGAAATGCACCAACTGTGTGGTACTACACTCAGGGAAGTGGAAAGTGAAAAGGACCTGGGGGTAATTGTGCAGGCAGATATGAAGTTTTCTGAGCAGTGCAGACGGTTTGCAAGAGTAGCTCATGGTGTCTTGTCAATGATATACAGGAATTTTTCTAGCAGGGATAAGGAGGTGATTGTCCCCTTGTATAAGGCAATTGTCAGGCCACACCTTGACTGTATACAGGTCTGGAGGCCTCATTTTAAGAAGAATGTAGAGCTGTTTGAATGAGTACAGAGAAGGGCAACAAGATTAGTGAATGGAACAAAGGATTGCTCTTACGAAGAAATGCTTAAATTTAGCTAATTACAGTGTCTGGATACTAGGCACATGAGAGATGATCTGATTGAGGTGTATAAGGCCTTCAATGGGTTGAACAAGCTGAATGCTGATGGGGTTCTTCCTCTTACTCAGAATAAGAACCTGAGGGGGCACAGATTCAAATTAAGGAAAGACAGTTGTAGAATGGATGTGTAGAAATTTGCATTTAGCCAGTGTGGTTGTTGATTGGTGAAACAGACTTCCATCTTTTGTTGTGGAAGTTGATAGCCTAAATAAATTATTTAAGGCTGAGCTGAACAGGCATTTAGAATGAATGGAGAGGTGAAATGGGTTTTTTGGCTGATGCTGCATAAGCATGCTTTCTTGCATCGTATACCTCTACTAATGCTAGTCTCCAGTCCATGGGGCCTCCCTTGAATCTAAGGATGCTTATAATTATGGCTAAGAGTTTGCTATCTCCCCTTGCTGCCTCCTGCAATATAATTGGATAGATTCCATCTGCCCCAGGTGCCTTTTTTATGTTTAATTTCAACAATTTCTCCTCCACTTCGTTCTCCGTTATTACAAAATCACTAAAGTTCCCTGTTAGAGTTTGATACATTTTTGGCATTCCCCACCTTGAATAACTCTTTGTGTGAATGTCTATGCAAAATACTCATTCAGTTTATTAGCTACTTGAGTAGATCATCAATGGTCGAATCATCTGTGTTAAGTGGACCAAACTGATTCATCCCCTTCTTTCTAGAGTCTACATAAGTAAAGAACTCTTTGCTGTTTTTCTTTGCATCATTTGCGAAAGATTTCTCGTAATCTGCCATTGCCTCCCTAAGCTCCTTTGTGACTTGATTACAGACTGTCTTATATCTTCCATAGGCTTCTGTGTCTCCTGATAAATTATATGCATCCCACGCATTTTTCTTCTTTGCTACGAGCCTCATTTCATCTGACATCCAGTTAGGCCTAACCCTGAACAGTATTTCTTAGTTGGTATGAAAAGCCTAGTAGCCTCCAAGATTTAGTCCCTGAAGGTTTCCCATTTAGAATTCACCATTGGTAACATCGTGTTTGCTGACGAGGCTACTAGAGACGGTCGTGTTCAAAGCCGCTAAGTGGATTTTTCTTATTTATTGATTTGAAATTATTGTTTTTCTAAAACTTTTGATTTAAATTTAGTAGTATAACATTATTTTGTGATTTTCTGATTAATTTGGTGTATTTATTCTTTACTCGGCCTTGTAATTGCATAAAAGTATCGGTAAAGGTTTCCACGTGTTTTAACTCCGCTACCGTTCGTAATTTTCCCACCTTTGTGATACGATAGTTATATACCGTACTAGATAGTGTTAGTTGAACTTCGTTAGCAGTTAAATTGTACGTTTAAATAAATACATATAACGACTTAGATTACAAACGTAATATAATTAATTATATTTAACATAATTAATAACATAACATAATTAATTATAATTAATTAATAAATTAATAGAATCATGACTCAGACCAGAGCAGCAAAGAAAAAGGCTCAAGCTAATGGAAGTGCTGTGGCTCAGAGCAGAACTGAGGGGGGCAGTTGTCCTCTGACTCAAAGCCTTATAAAATGCACTGTCTGCTTGATGTTTGCAGAGCAATCGGGTACGGGACATGATACTGCCAAGGGGGATGTCTTTCTGTGTGCGCGATGCAAGGAGTGTATCGATATCAGGCAACAACTCGGCGTTCTTGTGGGCCTATATGAGAGCTTGAAGGACAGGGTGGATGCCCTCGAAGAAACTAAATTGAGTGGCCCATCAAGCTCTCAGCTGCCCACATCAACGCCAGAGCTTGCACTTGGGCATCGCGTGACACAGAGACAACCCCCAAGGCAGAATGCGCTGGTCCCGAAGGAACTAGTAGTTGTTGGTGACTCTATTGTCAGGGAAACGGGGAACATGCTTTGTAAAAAAGATAGGTGGAACAGGACCAGGGTATGTCTGCCAGGGGCAAAGGTTGATGACTTTGTAGAGCGAATATCATCTTTTAAGGGCACAAAAGGTGATATAGTTGTACACGTTGGCACTAATAATATTAAGAGTTGGAGACCGGCAGAATTACTTAACAAGTACAGGTCATTGTTGAACAAAAGCCGAGAATTAGGGTTGAATTTGAAAGTGTCTGTAATTCTGCCCAGACATGATAGGAGGGAGTATATGATGAGAGCCTTGTCGATCAATTCGGCCCTGGAAAGATTGTGCAAGGCTCAAGGGGTAGAATTTTTTTCAGCCTGGACTGTACTTGTTAACAGGAGAGATGGCTTCTACAGGGATGGGATACACTTAAATAGAAAGGGTGCAAGAATATTTGCTGATGCTATCGAGGCAGTGTTAGGTGGGTCGGAAAACTGCTAGCTTGGGGGGAGACAAAGACGAATAGATTGACAGTAGCCACTGGCAGAGGTGAAAGAGATTCTTGCACTGCTTCTATTAGAATGAGCAGAAGCCTGAAAAACAAGATGCATGGTATTTCAGAGACTGCTGGGAGCCATTGCGGTACAAGTAAACACATGGGTTGTGTTAGGGTAGCTAAGAATAGAAACAGGTGCAGGTATACTTGCGTGTACACCAATGCTAGGAGTTTAGTAAATAAATTTGATGAATTTGAGGTATTGCTCAAAACATCAAAGGCAGATATTGTTGGGATATCAGAGACGTGGTGTCACACAGATATAAGGGATGCAGAACTGGAATTTGGGGAGTACAACGTCTACAGAAAGGATAGACAGGATAGGAAGGGGGGAGGGGCTATGCTATTAGTTAAGAAACACATAAAAACCAAGGAAGTGAAGCCAGTCGACATCGCTGGACAGTGCAGTGTTGAGTCAGTTTGGTGTGACATAAGCATTGGGAGATCAAAATTGAGAGTAGGAGTGTGCTATAGGCCTAATGACTCTGATGAGTATAATAAGGAGCTGTACAGGGAAATAGTGGGCCAGTAAATCAGAGAGTCTTATAATGGGAGATTTTAATTTCCCAGATATTGACTGGAATTTGGGGGCTGGTTACTCACACACTAGCAGGGCTTTTGTGGATTTATTGGATGATTGTTTTCTACATCAGCATGTTCGGGAGGCAACTAGAGGGAGTAATACTTTTGATTTGATTATCAGCAGTGATTCTTCATGCATTAAGAATCTGCAGATAAATGAACCACTAGGTGGCAGTGATCACAGTGTGCTGAAGTGGGATTTACTCAAAGAGGTAACTACCATTAGGGGTAAAGGGAAGGGTTATTGCTTCCATAAAGGCGACTACGATGGACTGAGACAGCATTTAAATTCTATACAGTGGGACCAACTGATGATGTTACCAACAGCAAATTCAAAATGGGAAGCATTCAAAGAACTTATCTTGGAAGCTACTAGGCTTTACATACCAACTAAGAAATATTGTTCAAGGTTTAGGCCAAAATGGATGTCAGATGAACTAATGAGGCATATGGCAGAGAAGAAAAATGCATGGGATACTTACAAATTAACACATGACACAGAAGCCTATGATAGATACAAGTTGATATGCAACCAAGTTACAAAGGAGGTTAGGCAGGCGAAGGCAGATTACGAGAAATCCTTGGCAAGGGATGCAAAGAAAAACAGCAAAGAGTTCTTTACTTATGTAAACTCTAGAAGGAAGGGGATGAATCAGATTGGTCCACTTGATATTGATGGGTCAACTGTTGATGATCCTGCTCAGGTAGCTAACAAACTAAATGAATATTTTGCATCGACATTCACACATGAGTTATTCAGCAAGGGGAATGCCAGAGGTGTATTCAACTCGAGCAGTAAGCTACAGAATCTTGAAATAACTGGGAGTAAAGTGGAGGAGAAACTGTTGAAGATAAACACAAGAAAGGCACCCGGGGGTGGATGGGATCTATCCAGTTATATTAAAGGAGGCAGCAAAGGAAGTAAGCAAACCCTTACCCATAATTATGAGAGCTTCCTTGGACTCAGGGGAGGTACCCATAGACTGGAAATGTGCAAATGTGACCCCAATTCACAAAGGAGGATCAAAGGCTGACACAAGTAATTATAGACCTGTAAGCTTGACTTCTGTTCCAGGAAAATTAATGGAGGCACTGGTTAAAGAAGCACTGCTGGGTCATTTAGACAAGACTTCAGTTATAGCTCAGACACAGCATGGTTTTGTTAAGGGGAAGTCTTGCCTGAACAACTTGATTGGATACTATGATGCAGTCACAAAAGAACTGGATGCAGGGAATAACTTTGATATTATATACTTGGATCTTAGAAAGGCTTTTGATACTGTTGCACATGGAAGACTGCTACACAAATTGGAGCAGTGTGACACTGGAGGCGAATTGCTGCTATGGATAAAGGGGTGGTTGAGGGGGAGAAGACAGAGAGTGGTAATCAATGGACACTGCTCATCGTGGAATAATGTTATTAGTGGAGTTCCTCAGGGCTCAGCGTTGGGTCCATTATTGTTTTCTGTATTTATAAATGATATTGATGATGGTATATCAAGCTTAATGTCCAAGTTTGCAGACGATACGAAGGTTGGCAGGGTTGTCAAGGACACTACTGACACTATGCTGCTGCAACAGGATCTGGAAAGGTTGAGCAGATGGGCTGAGAGGTGGCAAATGAAGTTTAACATTGACAAATGTAAAGTACTACACATGGGAAACAGCAACCCCAGAGCAACGTATCAACTCTGTGGTACTACACTGACAGTGGTAGAGAATGAAAGGGACTTGGGGGTGGTTGTGCAGGCAGATATGAAGTTCTCTGAGCAGTGCAGACGGGCTGCAGGAGTAGCTCATGGAGTATTGTCAATGATATACAGGAATTTTTCCAGCAGGGTTAAGGAGGTGATTATTCCATTGTATAAGGCAATGGTCAGGCCACACCTAGAGTACTGTATACAGGTCTGGAGGCCTCATTTCAAGAAGGATGTAGAGCTGCTGGAATGAGTACAGAGAAGGGCAACAAGATTAGTGAATGGAACAAAGGGGTGCTCTTACGAAGAAAGGCTTAAGTTCTGCAAATTACAGTGTCTGGAGACTAGGCACCAGCGAGGTGATCTGATAGAGGTGTATAAAGCCTTGAATGGTTTAAGCATGCTCAATGCTGATGGGATTCTTCCTCTAGCTCAGAAAAATCACCTGAGAGGGCATAAATTCAAATTGAGGAAAGACAGATGTAGGATAGACGTGCGGAAATTTGCCTTTAGCCAGCCGGTGGTTGGTTGGTGGAACAGACTTCCATCCCTTGTGTATGAGGTTGATAGCCTAAATAAGTTTAAAGCTCAGCTGGACAGGTATTTTGAACCAACAGAGGGGTGAAGTGGAAGTGGTTTTTTTTTTTTTTTTTTTTTTGGCCGATGCTGCATAAGCTTGCTTTCTTGCATCAAATGCCTCTGCTAATGCTAATCATCAGTTCCATCCCACTGTATAGAATTTAAAAACTGTCTGAGACCCCTGTTTTCACCTTTACGAAAACAAAAACTCTTCCTTTTACCCTCGGTGGTAGTTACATCTTGAAGTAAATCTCACATTAATACACTGTGATCACTGTCACTTAGTGGTTCCTTTATCTGCAAATTCTGAATGCTTGAATAATCACTTCTGATGATCAGATCAAGAATATTACTCCCTCTGGTTGCCCTTCGAACGTGTTGCTGTAGAAAACAGTCCTCCAATAAATCCACAAAAGTCTTGCTAGTGTGTGAATGACCAACCCACAAGTTCCAGTCAATATCTGGAAAGTTAACATTCCCCATTACAAGAAATTCTGATTTACTGGCTCATTCTATTTCTCTGCACATCTGTTCATTGTACTCATCGGAGTCATTAGGCCTATAACATACTCCTACTCTCATTTTCCATTTCCCAGTGTTTGTCACACCAAAGAGACTCAACATTGCGCTGCCCACCCATGTCAAATGGATGCACTTCCTTAGATTTTATGTGTATCTTAACTAACAGCATAACCCCTTCTCCCTTCCTACCCTGTCAGTCCTTTCTGTACACATTGTTCTCCTTAAATTCCAATTGTGCACTGCTTATATGTGTGTGACACTGATATCACATGTCTCTGATATCACAATGATATCTGCCTTTGATGTCTTGAACTGCACTTTAAATTCATCAAATTTATTTACTATACTTCTAGCATTGGTGTACACACAAGTATACATGCACCTGTTCTTATTCTTAGCTACCTAACACAGCCCATGTATTTACTTGTTCCATGATGACTCCCAGCAGGCGCCTCCGTAGCCAGGTGGGAAGGAGCACCAGTGCGTAGCACACGCTTCTTGATTAGACCGGGGTTCGAGCCCGTCACCACCAAATACGGAGGATGCGGAAAGGTCTGGGAATGACCACCGCATATTCCCGGAGCAATATGGCCTTAGTTGCTAATGCTCCTAAAAACAAAATAACAAACAAACATGACTCCCAGCAGCTCTTGAAATCCCCAGAAACTTGCTCTGTTGGCTGCTGCTCATTACAATAGAAGCAGTGAGAGAAACATTTTCCCCTCTACCTGCGGCTCCTGTTAATCTTTTAGTCTGTGAATCCCCCCCCCCAAAAGCTTATATTTTCTGAGCCAACTAACACTGCCCTGTTAGCATCAGCAGATATTCTTGCATCTTTTCTATTTAAGTGTATCGCATCCCTGTAGAAGCAGTCTCTTCTGTTGAAAATCATTGATAAATTCATTACTACCTGTCCACCCTGCTTGGAAAATTTTACATCTAATTATATTGTAACTCCCAAATTCCTTTCTTCCTCTACGATGAGGAAGTGATTTTAACCCACAAAGTTATAAATTAATTTGGGATTGATGTTCCTTACGCGTATGGTTACATGTTCCTAAAGTACATGGACCTTGCATTTTGTAACATTAAAACATATTTGCCACTTTTCTGGCTATTCCTGTAGTCTGTCTAAGTCATCTTGAAGAAGCTCTGCTTGCAGTGTTGATCAATAACATCTCTACCAGCCTTGATATCTGCAAATTTTGACATCACACTTTGTATCCTTTTGTCAATGCCATTTGTGAAAATCAAAAACAGCAGTGGTTCCAGTACCAATCTGTGGAGAACTCCATTTATTGCATTTTAATAAGGACTCGGTGCGAAGCATTTCCGTGACCAAGCAATTCTTGTGTCTTTATAGAGTGTTTTTCTTCCCAGCAACAGAGTTTTCCTTTTTCTTTTTTCTCGTATTATTAAAGTTTTCTGTTAAGTAGCTCTACTTTTTTAAAAGCACTAAGAAGAGAGTGCAGAAGAAGGAAAGTACCTTTTTCTTTAATTTAATACTCTTAACTCTTGGTGGCCAAGTGTACTAATCACTACATGGGGTAACCTGGATGGTAAAAATAAACCCCCAGGGCCAAAAGGAGCCAAGGATACAAGTGGTTATCGTTATCCATCTTTAGAGCCATCGAGCTCAAAATCAGAAATTCATGACTCCAACCAACCAAAAAGGTTTCGAAGAGAAGTACAATGTCATGATGAATTACCAAATTTTTTGTGATTAATTCTATATCCTCCCAACCTGTGGGCAAATTATCACCATTCTTGATTCAAAAATGTTTAGAATCAATTGAAAGATCCAGAGATCTCATTGAAACAGCCACCGCAAAACATTCTCAGTGGCTCTTAACCACAACATCATTTTGTGGCCTCATAGTATCAGTTACTCCCCACAGAACCAAGGCGCATTATAGCCACAGCAGCTTATGCGCCGATAAACCTCCATAACACACACACACTCCCCACAGAACCTTAAATTCATCAAAGGGTGTGATTAGTGAGTGGGACTTAATCACAGTCTCCGAAGAAGGGCTACTCCAAGAACTCAGTAGTCAAAAGGTTATAAATGTGAAATGGATTATGACTAAAAAAAAAAAAAAAGATGGAAATCTCGCTCCAACGAGATCCATCATTTTAACATTCAGTACACCAGACTTACCATCCTCAATTAAAGTTGGCTATTTAAATTGTAGGATTCGACCATACATTGCGAATCCCGTTTGCTGCTTCAAATGCCAAAAATACGGGCATTCACAGCAGGCATGTAGAGGTGAAGTCATGTGTCCCAACTGCAGATCTAAAGAGCATTCTCAAGCAGATTGCTGAATCACAACCCCTGTTTGTCCGAACTGCAAAGCAAGCCTCCCTGCCTTCTCCAAAATCTGTGAACTTTGGATAACAGGAAAGAAAATACAAAATGGAAAATAAAGTCACATTTTCTGAGACATGTAGGCAAGTTATGTTGAGCTTACCTAGTGGATGTTCCTATATATGCTGCTCGCACTCAGAACTTTGTTTCTACTGCAGCACAAACAGACATTTCAGTTCTGCCTAACATCTCTCTAGTGAACTGGTTGAAGTTTACACTTACCAAAGCAAAAAATTACCAAAGCAACAAATACTCCAATAAGCATCCCTAGTCATATACAACAAATACTCCAATAAGCATCCCTATAACAGCTACAAGGTGATGTGTAATAGAGCCACAGAAAAGGTTCGACAGACAAAGGCAGTTTATGAGAAATCACTAGCAAACAGAGCAAAGAGGGGGGATAAAGAATTCTTCACATATATAAATGCCAAGAAGAGCAGGACAAACCAGATCGGACCTTTACGTAAGGGAAAGGGGATAGTAATAAATACACCAGCTGCCGTTGCAGATGAACTCAACAGTTATTTTGCATCGATATTTACAAATGAAAAATGTTTTGTGGCAATGGGAAATTGTGGGAGCGAAGTTAAAAAATATGTAATTAATGATATTGAAATTTCGCAAGATTATTTAATGAACAAACTTTCGAGCCTACAGACCAGTAAGGCTCCTGGAGTTGATGGAATATACCCTATAATCTTAAGAGAGGAGGCAAGCGAGTGCATTGAACCATTGAGGCTAATTATGCGAGCATCACTAGACTCTGGGGAGATTCCTTTGGATTGGAAAAGTGCAAATGTATCTCCCATACATAAGGGTGCCTCTAAAAGTGAAGTTGGAAATTATCGACCTGTCAGTCTGACTTCAGTAGTAGGGAAAATCATGGAGGCAATGATCAAGGGTGGAATTCAGGATCATTTGGATCGAATTGAAATTCTCAAGGATACTCAGCATGGTTTTGTAAAGGGAAAATCATGTTTAACAAATCTGGTTTGCTATTTCGAAAGGGTCACTCACGAGCTGGATTTAGGGAATAATTTCGATATTGTTTATTTAGATTTCAGCAAAGCTTTTGACTCAGTCCCACATGAGCGGTTGCTTTATAAGCTGGAACAGGTTGGAATCACTGGGAAAATCCTTAGATGGATAGAAGGATGGCTTCAGGGCACGAGGCAGAGGGTTGTGATAAATGGCTATTCCTCAGATTGGGTTGATGTAAGATGTGGGGTTCCCCAAGGATCAGTATTAGGACCACTGTTGTTTTTAATTTACATTGATGACATTGATGAAGGGATAGAGGGCGTGATGTCTAAATTTGCAGATGATGTTAAAATTGGTAGAGTAGTTAATGATCACTGTCAAGCTGAGCTTCTTCAGAGAGACCTAGATAGACTTCAGGAATGGTCAGAAAAATGGCAGCTGTGCTTTAATCCAACAAAGTGTAAGGTATTACACCTGGGAAACAGTAATCCCAAAATAACTTATTCACTTGGTGGAGTTCAACTAAACCCAGTACTGGAGGAAAGGGACTTGGGTGTTAAGATACGGTCAGACATGAAATTCTCTGATCATTGTAAACTGGTTGCAAGGAAGGCCCATGGTGTCCTATCGATGATCTATCGAACTTTTGCAAATAGAGATAGGGACGTGATAATCCCATTATATAAGGCTTATGTTAGACCACACTTGGAATACTGTGTTCAAGTATGGAGACCGCACCTAAAGAAAGACGTCGAGCTTCTTGAAAGGGTGCAAAGAAGGGTAACTCGCCTGGTGAGATCGGCAAAAGGGCGTCCTTATGATGAAAGACTTCGAATATGTGGGTTGCAGAGTTTGGAAACTAGACACCTTAGAGGAGATTTGATTGAGGTGTTTAAGGCTCTGAGAGGCATCAGTAAAATGAATGAGGACAAAATTTTCAAGATTATAAATGATGCTAGAACTAGGTGACATAAATTCAAGTTACGGGGGGAAATGTTTAGATTGGACTGCAGGAAGTTTTATTTTAGCCAGCGAGTTATAAATTACTGGAATAAGTTGCCTACATGGCTGGTAGAGGCCGACAGTTTGGGGAAATTCAAAGGTCATCTGGATAGTACTTACGGGTAAGGGAAGTGCATAGGATGATAGGTTTAATTTCCTTTTTATTTATTTTTTATTTTATTATTTTTTTATTTATTAATTATTATTATTTAGTTATTTATTTATTTATTTTTTTTTGTTTTTATTATTGTTTTGTTCGGATTTTTTTTTTTGATTGGTGCAGCATAAGCCATAGGCTTTCTTGCACCATGCAGCCGTTACTAATACTAATATTCCATCAGTCCCAGTTGAGAAACAAAAATCTGACACAGGTTCAAAACAAATGGAAACTCCCACCAACAGTATGGAAGTAGATGAATGTTTAGATAATGGGGAGCCCATTTTGGAACTCCATGCAAATGACACCATGGATTCTGTACCCTCCTATTTCCTGAAAAAAGATAAAATAAAGCAAGACAGACCGAAATGCTCCACTTCTAAGAAACACTCAGACCAATTCCCCACAACTAAACGTAAGTAATGTCTAATATCATACAATGGAACTGCAGAGGACTAAGAAACAATTCTGATGACCTAAGAGATTTACTAATTCAGTACAATCCGATAGGAATATATCTACAGGAAACTTTCTTATCATCTCAAGCTTCACCAGAATTTACAAACTATACAATGTATAGAAAAGATAGGATCTTGGAGTCTCATGCTCATGGAGGAGTAGCTGTGCTTGTAAAATCAAACATGCTATCCAGGCAACTTCAGTTACAAACTAGTCTAGAAGCTGTGGCAGCACAGATTTCAGTCGGTATATCAATAACCCTAACTTCTATATATATTTCCCCTTCTCAACCATTTTCAAATACAGAACTTGATATCTGGTTATGCAACTACCATCTCCAAGCTGCCTTTTTGGTGACTTCAATGGCCACCATCCATTATGGGGGTCGCCTGCGATTGACACAAGAGGGAAATTAATCGAAACATTCATGAATAATAACAACCTAACTATACTCTAATTTCTACTAAACTCTGGATTTCCTACTTATATTCACCTACCTACAGGATCTACTTCGGCAATAGACTTGTCAGTTTGCTCACCATCAATTCTTCCAAGCATGACATGGTCAGTGATAACCGATCTTCTAAACAGTGATCACTTTCCAATCCTTTGCTCATTACAAACACTGGTAACTGCAACTCTTGAGCACCGATCCATCTGGAAGTTCAAGAAGGTAAACTGGGAGAGCTACTCCACCCAGGTCCAGTTAGACAGGAGTTATGTTCAGCAACATCCAATTGAAGGCGTAACTACCTACATTACCAATCAAATATTAACTGCAGCAAAAAATTTAATTCTGAAGTCACGACCTCACAAGTGCTCCCACCATAACAACTGGTGGAATACAGATTGCTCTGATACCAAGCGTGAGGAAAAAACGTGCTTGGAACAAATTCCGTAAGTTTTTACGACCAGTATTCTAATCTAATGCAAAAGACTTAAAGCAAAAGCAAGGCAGATTAGGCGAAAAAGGCAAACTTGACTCCTGGATCTCATTTGCTTCAACTATCACCTAAGACACTGACCCACGACTCATTTGGAGAAGAATAAAAGTGCTAAATGGAAAATTTTCTCTGTTGTAATGGGAAAGGTCTTTCTGGACCTAAGGAAATCGCCTTCTCCACACAGCTCTTACTTCCATACAATCAACTGTTTAATTTAACAGAACTGAAGGAATCCTTAAATAAATCTTCAAATAGTGCTGCTGGCCCAGATGACTTACATCACATCATGTTGAAACAATTACTTGAAGAGGACTTACGTACCCTACTGATCTTCTATAACTGGATCTTCTCAGAAAATGCTTATCCGCTTTCCTGGCGTCATTCTTTCATATTTGCCATACCAAAACCAGGCAAAAACCCTTCTTTGGTTAAAAATTATAGGCCAATATCTCTAACAAGCTGCATAGGGAAAATTTTTGAAAGAATGGTACATACAAGGCTTACCTGGATCTTAGAAACAGAGAATCTTTTAACATCATCAGAGTGACTTTCTTAAGATCAGATCCACTCTTGATGTCCTTATCAAAGCAGAATCGAATATTCGCAATGCCTTTGTCATGAAGCAACATCTAGCCATGGTCAATTTAGATATTGAAAAGACATTTGATACTGCTACCTGGCGACATGATATTATTATGGACCTTTATCACCTAGGAATAAGGGGTCATCTCACTCAGATAATTCAGAATTTCCTACGCCACTGCTCTTTTCAGGTCCACTATCAGAACGTACTGTCTACACCCCATATTCAAGAAGGAAGAGTACCACAGGGATCTATACTCAGTACAATGTTATTTGCAATTCGAGTCAACAGCATATCCAGAGACACCCCCAAAACTGTGAAGGCTTATATGTATGCGGATGACCTCGCCATCTCCTGCCAGTCGCAAAGCATGAACACTATTGGTCAACTCCAACTTGCCATCAACAGAATTGAATCCTGGATGTCATGCAACGGATATCAACTAGCTGAACAGAAGTCTACCACCACTCACTTTTGTAAGCAATGTGCCCCCCCCCCCCAATTGAGACTACAGCTAAACAATAGTCTGATACCAGTAGTAAAAAAAGCATTAGATTTCTGGGCCTGATATTAGATAGTAAGCTTAACTTCCAAGCATATATCACATATCTATGAACTACTTGTATAAAATAGTTGAACATGCTTCGGTCAGTCTCATCCATTTCATGGGGAGCTAATCAGTACTCCTTACTTCACCTCTAGAAGTCTCTGATCCGTTAACGCTTAGATTATGGTTCTCCCGCTATGACTCAGCTAGGAAAAGCACATTAGAATGGCTAAATATCATCCAGCGCAGTGCCCTGAGGATTGAACTGAGAGCATTCAGGACTTTTCCAATGCAAAGTCTTTATATTGAAGTCCACGATCCTCCATTACATCTTCGTAGGAAAACATTATTGCTTTTCTACGCTTCTAAGATTCAGAGTCTTCCATGTGTGTACACCAATGCTAGTAGTTTGGTAAATAAATTTGATGAAGTTGAGGTATTGCTCAAAACATCAAAGGCTGATTGTTGCGATATCAGAGACGTGGTGTCACACAGATATAAGGAATGCAGAACTGGAATTTGGGGAGTACAATGTGTACAGAAAAGATAGGAAGGGAGGAGGGATTATGCTATTAGTTAAGAAAGACATAAAATCCAAGGAAGTGAAGCCAGTCGACATCGCTGGACAGTGCAGTGTCGAGTCAGTTTGGTGTGACATAAGCATTGGGAGATCAAAATTGAAAGTAGGAATGTGCTATAGGCCTAATGCCTCTAATGAGTATAGTAAGAAACTGTACAGTGAAATAGAGTGGGCCAGTAAATCAGAGAGTCTTATAATGGGGGATTTTAATTTCCCAGATATTGACAGGCGCCTCCGTAGCCTGGTGGGAAGGCGCAGCAGTGCGTAGCACACGCTTCTTGATTAGACCGGGGTTCGAGCCCATCACCACCAAATACGGAAGATGCGGAAAGGTCAGGGAATGACCACCGCATATCCCCGGAGTAATATGGCCTTAGTTGCTAATGCCCCTAAAATACCAAATATCAACAACAACAACCAGATATTGACTGGAATTTGTGGGAATTGACTGGAATTGGTCACTCACACACTAGCAAGGCTTTTGTGGATTTATTGGATGATTGTTTTCTACATCAGCATGTTCGGGAGGCAACTAGAGGGAGTAATACTCTTGATTTGATTATCAGTAATGATTCTTCATGCATTAAGAATCTGCAGATAAAGGAACCACTAGGTGGCAGTGATCACAGTGTGCTGAAGTGGGATTTACTCAAAGAGGTAACTACCATCAGGGGTAAAGGGAAGGGTTTTTGCTTTCGTAAAGGTGACTACGATGGTCTGAGACTGTATTTAAATTCTATACAGTGCGACCAACTGATGATGTTACCAACAGCAAATTCAAAATGGGAAGCATTCAAAGAACTTATCTTGGAAGCTACTAGGCTTTATATACCAACTAAGAAATATTGTTCAAGATTTAGGCCTAAATTGATGTCAGATGAACTAATGAGACATATGGCAGTGAAGAAAAATGCATGGGATACATACAAATTAATATGTGACACAGAAGCCTATGATAGATATAAGTTGATCTGTAACCAAGTTACAATGGAGGTTAGGCAGGCGAAGGCAAATTATGAGAAATCTTTGGTAAAGGATGCAAAGAAAAACAGCAAAGAGTTCTTTACTTATTGTAAACTGTAGAAGGAAGGGATGAATCAGATTGGTCCACTTGATATCGATAGTTCAACTGTTGATGATCCTACTCAGGTAGCTAACAAACTAAATGAATATTTTGCATCGACATTCACACACGAGGAGTTATTCAGCGAGGGAAATGCCAGAGGTGTTTTCAACTCTGGCAGTAAGCTTGATAATCTTGTAATAATTGAGAGTAAAGTGGAGGAGAAATTGTTGAAGATAAACACAAGAAAAGCACCTGGGGTGGATGGGATCTATCCAGTTATATTAAAGGAGGCAGAAAAAGGAAGTAAGCAAAACCTTAGCCATAATTATGAGAGCTTCCTTGGATTCGGGGGAGGGTACTCATAGACTGGAGATGTGCAAATGTGACCCCAATTCACAAAGGAGGGTCAAAGGCTGACACAAGAAATTATAGACCTGTGAGTTTAACTTCTGTTCCAGGAAAATTAATGGAGGCACTGGTTAAAGAAGCACTGCAGGATCATCTAGACAAGACTTCAGTTATAGCTTGGACACAGCACGGTTTTGTTAAGGGGAAGTCTTGCCTGACCAATTTGATTGGATACTATGATGCAGTCACAAAAGAACTGGATGCAGGGAATAACTTTGATATTATATACTTGGAACTTAGAAAGGCTTTGGATACTGTGGCAACAAGATTAGTGAATGGAACAAAGGGGTGCTCTTACGAAGAAAGGCTTAAGTTTTGCAAATTACAGTGTCTGGAGACTAGGCACCAGCGAGGTGATCTGATAGAGGTGTATAAAGCCTTGAATGGTTTAAGCATGCTCAATGCTGATGGGATTCTTCCTCTTGCTCAGAAAAATCACCTGAGAGGGCATAAATTCAAATTGAGGAAAGACAGATGTAGGATAGACGTGCGGAAATTTGCCTTTAGCCAGCAGGTGGTTGGTTGGTGGAACAGACTGCCATCCCTTGTGGTGGAGGTTGATAGCCTAAATAAGTTTAAGGCTCAGCTGGACAGGTATTTTGAACGAACAGAGGGGTGAAGTGGAAGTGGGTTTTTTTTTTTTTTTTTTTGGCTGATGCTGCATAAGCTTGCTTTCTTGCATCAAGTGTCTCTACTAATGCTAATGCTAACATGGAAGACTGCTGCACAAATTGGAGCAGTGTGGTATTGGAGGCAAATTGCTGCAATGGATAAAGGGGTGGTTGAGGGGGAGAAGACAGAGAGTGGTAATCAATGGACACTGCTCATCGTGGACTAATGTTATTAGTGGAGTCCTTCGGGGTTCAGCGTTGGGTCCTTTATTGTTTTCTGTATTTATAAATGATATTGATGATGATATATCAAGCTTACTGTCCAAGTTTGCAGACGATACAAAGGTTGGCAGGGTTGTTAAGGACACTACTGATGCTATGCTGCTGCAACAAGATCTGGAAAGGTTGAGCAGATGGGCTGAGAGGTGGCAAATGAAGTTTAAACATTGACAAATGTAAATGTAAAATACTACATATGAGAAACAGCAACCCCAGAGCAATGCATCAAATCTGTGGTATTACACTGACAGTGGTAGAGAATGAAAAGGACCTGGGGATAATTGTGCAGGCAGATATGAAGTTCTCTGATCAGTGCAGATGGGCTGCAAGAGTAGCTCATGGTGTCTTGTCAGTGATATAGAGGAATTTTTCTAGCAGGGATAAGGAGGTGATTATTCCCTTGTATAAGGCAGTGGTCAGGCCACACCTTGTGTACTGTATACTGGTTTGGAGGCCTCATTTGAAGAAACATGTAGAGCTGCTGGAACGAGTACAGAGAAGGGCAACAAGATTAGTGAATGGAAGAAAGCGTTGCTCTTACGAAGAAACGCTTAAGTTTTGCAAATTACAATGTGTGGAGACTAGGCACTGGTGAGGTGATCTGATAGAGGTGTATAAAGCCTTGAATGGTTTGAGCATGCCCAGTGCTGACGGGATTCTTCCTCTTGTTCAGAATAATCACCTGAGTGGGCATAAATTCAAATCGAGGAAAGACAGATATAGGATTGATGTGTGGAAGTTTGCTTTTAGGCTGCGGGTAGTTGGTTGGTGGAACAGACTTCCATCCCTTGTTGTGGAAGTTGATAGCCTAAATAAATGTAAGGCTCGGCTGGACAGGTATTTCGAATGAACGGCAGGGGTGAAATGGAAGTGGTTTTTTTTTTTTTTTTTTTTTTTTGGCTGATGCTGCATAAGCTTGCTTTCTTGCATCATATGCCTCTACTAATGCTAACATTGATTCCATGTCTTTCCTTACCACTGAAGTAAGAATAGAATGCCCATTCAGTAATTACCCACTTCACTCTTAGAACTGGCTTTATATATTGACAAAGCTATAGCACTTATTCAATTCAAAGGAATTTCTCCTGAGTTTGGAAATGCCAACATAATTAACCTTAATTGTTCAATGCAGTCTTTTGCTGCTTCCCTCAAAGAAATTATGTGTAAGTCATCATTTATTCATCTTTAGGCTTAAAAGTTTTTTTAATAAGTTATCTATTGAAATTTCAGTATCATTTATTTCATGACACCCAGTGTGACTTGCACAGGTTTTCCTGACTGTGAACGGCTTTCTTCTCTAAATGTTGATGAAAAGTAGCTGTTTAATTCATCTGTAATATCAGCTGTGTTAGTTAAGACTTAGCCATACCCACTCTGATTGGTTCTTCTCTTGGTGTTCATATATAGAAAAAACTCTTTTTCCTTGTTACTTTGCTCCCATATCCAGTGATTTCTCATAATCTTGTTTTGCTGACTCAACCCACAGATCAGCTTGTAGCTGCAATTGCCTTCATTACATTTCATCTCTCTGTGATTGTCTGAATTACATATTTTTTGTACTATTAGACTGACCAGTTCACTATTCATCCATCTCAACATCTTCACCGATACTTTTCTTAATGGTATATTTGCATTCGTGGCTTCTGTGAATATTTACTTAAAGGTATTCCATAATTCAAAGTGTTCATCCTCCCTCTGCAATTTGCTATCCAAGTTGATAGATGTCATATTGCTTCTTAAACTTTAATAGATCCCTTTCCTGAAATTAAAACCTGGGCCTTTACCTTTAACAACTACAACATCTTTCTTCGTCATCCAACTAATGATTGTGTGATGTGATCACTTGTATGTGAATCATATGGTATCATCTGATTCGTGAGTGATCAGACAGTAAATTCTTACCATTAGTATTTTCTTTAACATGCTGGTTCAAATAATAATCATCTGATTTCTTTAAAAATTGTTTCCCATGATGTTTCCCTCCCACTTACTCCAATCAATTAAATTGCACTCCTGGCTAAAAGTATTGCAAGATGGCAAAAATTGGGTATTCTAGCAATTTTTACAGTACTCACTCAACATTATTTGTGCAAAACTTCATAGATACATACATTTTGATTTGTAGAAGCAACACACAATGAATTTTATATAATTTTGAATTATTCTTACAGCAGTTTTATAACCCTTTACAGTAATGGCATGTATTGTACCAAATAAGAATACAGTAAACCCCCACTATTCGTGGTATCTATATTCGCGGTCGCTCATTTAATATAAAATGAAAAAATGTGAATATAAAATGAAAAAATGTGAATTTTAAAGCGCCGTGAACATTTTCCGCCATAAAAAAACATGGGTGTGGCTAAAATTATCTTTCTCGGTCAAAACAGCACTCAGTGGGTCGGGGGAGAGGAGTAACAAAATTGCGAGCGTGGATGTTTCTCGCTAATCCTTATTCAGTATGTGTTATGTGCTTGTCATGGAAGGTTTTGTCGTTTGCTATTAATTTATATGCTTATAAATTGAATAAATTTATCAATTTATAAATTGATATGCTTACAAAAGTGATAAATCTACTGTTTTGCACTACTGTTTGCACTACTATTGATAAATCTACTGTTTCGAGTGTGTTAACGGAAGAAAGTGACTTTATTGTGGACAAGTTCTTTCTAACCCGTACAAAAATATGGCTACGAATAACAAGGGAAATGTGAAAAGATCAAAGAAGATGATGACATTAGCGAATAAAATTGAGTTATTTGATAAAATTTCTAATGGTGAAAGTGTCTCCTCAGTGGCAAAACATTATAAAATCAATGAGTCAACGGTACGATCAATCAAGAAATCGGAAGAAAAAATCCGCCGTAGTGTCTGTGAAAACGCTCTAATTGCTTCAAAAATTTGCTCTAACTTGTGATGTTAAATTAGAAAAAATGGAAAAAGTTTTAAATCTGTGGATAGAAGACTGAACTCAAAATAAAATTCCATTAAGTCACTCATCATTCGTGAAAAGGCAAAACTCCTTTATCAACACTTTAGCGAAACTGTCGATAGCACTGGCTGGATAAGTTTTTTAGCTAGCAAAGGCACTAGTTTGAAAAATTTGTTTGAACCTTTAGCTTTAATAATAGTGTTTACCCTTCCAGGCATTGAATCCACCAGATAAAGCACAACTCTGTAGTGATTTCATGATACCCTTCTTTAATAATGGTTTCTATAAGCCGAACCTTATTTTTTGGGTGGTGATGAGAAGTTGTTCTGCTGAATTCCTTCCAGAGGGTCGCTGTTGGATTAGCATCAGGTGAATTTCCAAGCCATGGAAAGACTGTAATGCTAGACTCTATATGGGACTGTATGTCATTCAAAGGCATAGGACAACTTCATTCTGTTTAGGACTCCAGTGTACTGTTGTGCATTCATTGTATTTTGAACAAAATGAAGCTGTCTTATGACATAAAGTTCCATATCATTATTGAAACAGATGTTTTTGTTCAAAGCAGTGAAGCAATGCTTCACTGCTTTTGTGATATACTAATAATGGTGCATCCAACTGCATTGACACATTGAAAATTGACATCTGCATTGACACATTGAAAATTGTCTGAAATAGTGAGATTTATCGTGATTTGTAAGAAACATTTTTATGCATATCCACTGATTCATGAATTCCAGTATTCTTCATATATAGATGCATTATTTTATTTCTGCAGTATTCATCTGAAGAAGAGGTGGAAGATCTTCAGTCAGCAATGTCTAACCTGCAAGCGAACAAAACAAAGAAACTAATGACAATTAGCAAAGATGATATCATGTATATTCCAGTCCGCAAAAACTTTTATGTCGAAGTGCCTGAATTAGCCAAAATGACACCTGAAGGTAATTAATCAATCAGTGAAATTTTTGTATTCTTATATGTAATTCCAAAAATTAGTTTATTTTTTAATTTACATTAAAAATTAGTTTACCTGTCACCTGAAGGTAATTAATCAATCAGTGAAATTTTTGTATTCGTATATGTAATTCCAAAAATTAGTTTATTTTTTAATTGACATTAAAAATTAGTTTACCTGTCAGAATGTTGTAGTTAAATGTTAACTACAACAGTCAGGTTATGAGATTAGCATTAGTAGAGGCATGTGATGCAAGAAAACAAGCTTACACATCATCAGCCAAAAAAAAAAAAAAAAACCCTTCCCATTTTACCTGTCCATTTGCTCCAAATGTTTGTCTAGTTCTGCCTTGAATTTATTTAAGCTGTCCACTTCTACAATGACAGATGGAACGACAAGTGGTTGATTTCTAGAAATTTGTTCCAGAATCAACCACCCGCTGGCTGAAGGCAAATTACCACACATCTATTCTACAACTGTCTTTCCTCAATTTGATTTTATGTCCTCTAAGGCGGTTAATCTGGGCTAGAGAAAGAATCCGAACAGCATTGAGCTTGGTCAAACCATTCAACTCAAACCTTATACACCTCAACCAGATCACTTTGCAGGTGCCTAGTCTCCAGACTCTGTCATTTGCATAACTTGAGCCTTTCTTCATAAGAGCAGCTCTTTGTTCTATTAATCTTGTTGCCCTTCACTGTACCCGTTCCAGCAGCTCTACATCCTTCTTGAAATGAGGCCTCCAGACCTGTATACAGTACTCTAGGTGTGGCCTGACCATTGCCTTATACAAGGGAATAATCACCTCCTTATCCCTGCTAGAAAAATTCCTATATATC